>NC_092174.1:37466809-37749309 GCF_045791955.1 Oncorhynchus clarkii lewisi
TCATGAGAGATTATGAAGGATGTAATCGAGTTCTAGATCTACAAGATATTCATCACATACAGACAGACTCTGTCTCTTCTCACCTGTTCTGAGTTCAACGTCAGGGCTGGGGTCGCTATGGCAGCCCCTGTCCATGGTAACCACGGTGACAGCGTAGGTCTCGGCGCAGTGCAGGTCGGTGAAGGAACAGTCGGTGGAGTTGGAGCTGCAGGTGTGGGTGTGTCCGTCGTCACCTGTGGCTGTTGCTAGGTACATGTCCTCCCCGGCAACGGCCGTCCAGGAGACAGTGCCCATGTTGCCATCACACTGCAGAGACGTTGTGACATTGGTGGGGGGACAGGCACCTGTAGGGAGAGAGAAAGAGAGAGAGGGTGATGGAGAAAGAGAGAGACAGAGAGAAGGGAGAGACAGAGAAAAGGAGAGAGTATTATTTGTATTTTTGACAACGTTTACTTTTACTTCACCACATTTCTAAAGACAATGATGTACTTTTTACTCCATACATTTTCCCAAACAGCCAAAAGTTCTTCTTACATGTTGACAGGAAAATGTTCAAATTCACACACTTATAAAGATAACATCTCTGGTCATCCCTACTGCCTCTGATCTGGAAGAATCACTGAACACAAATGCTTTGTATGTAAATTATGTCTGAGTGTTGGACTGTGCCCCTGGTTATCTGTCAATAAAAATGTAATACAAATTGTGGGATATGAAGTGGTGTTGTTAGCACCCCCTATCTTCTGGGAGTGTAAGGTGTTATTGGCCCCGTATACTGGGCTGGCATCCCAGGTCAGGGACAGGATGTTGGTGGAACAGGACACCATGCCCTCCAGGTCGATGGGTGGACACAGTGCTGAGCAGTCCAGAGACAACAGATGTACTAGAGTATACAGTTGCTAACTCAAGTCCAACAAGTGGGAATGTAATGAAGAATGAAATCTCGGACCCCCAGAACTTAATTATTGCGTTAATGCGTCAGATCCTCCATCAGGTTCAGGGGAAAGATGTATGAGAAACGATACAAACCAGACTATCAAAGTCTCCACCCCACTAAATGGATGGGCTAAATGTCCCCTCCCCTTCTGAAATTTGAAAGATGTGAACACCTGCGAAATCATGATTTGTCCAAACGATCAGTGGCGTAAAAAATCTTCACTGCGGAACAAAGTCCCTGGTTAATCGTCTCATCCCACAGTCTGTTGAGAGATGCTACGATATCGTTCTATGTTACGTGCGTCTGTTCATGAGAGATTATGAAGGATGTAATCGAGTTCTAGATCTACAAGATATTCATCACATACAGACAGACTCTGTCTCTTCTCACCTGTTCTGAGTTCAACGTCAGGGCTGGGGTCGCTATGGCAGCCCCTGTCCATGGTAACCACGGTGACAGCGTAGGTCTCGGCGCAGTGCAGGTCGGTGAAGGAACAGTCGGTGGAGTTGGAGCTGCAGGTGTGGGTGTGTCCGTCGTCACCTGTGGCTGTTGCTAGGTACATGTCCTCCCCGGCAACGGCCGTCCAGGAGACAGTGCCCATGTTGCCATCACACTGCAGAGACGTTGTGACATTGGTGGGGGGACAGGCACCTGTAGGGAGAGAGAAAGAGAGAGAGGGAGGGTGATGGAGAAAGAGAGAGACAGAGAGAAGGGAGAGACAGAGAAAAGGAGAGAGTATTATTTGTATTTTTGACAACGTTTACTTTTACTTCACCACATTTCTAAAGACAATGATGTACTTTTTACTCCATACATTTTCCCAAACAGCCAAAAGTTCTTCTTACATGTTGACAGGAAAATGTTCAAATTCACACACTTATAAAGATAACATCTCTGGTCATCCCTACTGCCCCTGATCTGGAAGAATCACTGAACACAAATGCTTTGTATGTAAATTATGTCTGAGTGTTGGACTGTGCCCCTGGTTATCCGTCAATAAAAATGTAATACAAATTGTGGGATATGAAGTGGTGTTGTTAGCACCCCCTATCTTCTGGGAGTGTAAGGTGTTATTGGCCCCGTATACTGGGCTGGCATCCCAGGTCAGGGACAGGATGTTGGTGGAACAGGACACCATGCCCTCCAGGTCGATGGGTGGACACAGTGCTGAGCAGTCCAGAGACAACAGATGTACTAGAGTATACAGTTGCTAACTCAAGTCCAACAAGTGGGAATGTAAGGAAGAATGAAATCTTGGACCCCCAGAACTTAATTATTGCGTTAATGCGTCAGATCCTCCATCAGGTTCAGGGGAAAGATGTATGAGAAAAGATACAAACCAGACTATCAAAGTCTCCACCCCACTAAATGGATGGGCTAAATGTCCCCTCCCCTTCTGAAATTTGAAAGATGTGAACACCTGCGAAATCATGATTTGTCCAAACGATCAGTGGCGTAAAAAATCTTCACTGCGGAACAAAGTCCCTGGTTAATCGTCTCATCCCACAGTCTGTTGAGAGATGCTACGATATCGTTCTATGTTACGTGCGTCTGTTCATGAGAGATTATGAAGGATGTAATCGAGTTCTAGATCTACAAGATATTCATCACATACAGATAGACTCTGTCTCTTCTCACCTGTTCTGAGTTCAACGTCAGGGCTGGGGTCGCTATGGCAGCCCCTGTCCATGGTAACCACGGTGACAGCGTAGGTCTCGGCGCAGTGCAGGTCGGTGAAGGAACAGTCGGTGGAGTTGGAGCTGCAGGTGTGGGTGTGTCCGTCGTCACCTGTGGCTGTTGCTAGGTACATGTCCTCCCCGGCAACGGCCGTCCAGGAGACAGTGCCCATGTTGCCATCACACTGCAGAGACGTTGTGACATTGGTGGGGGGACAGGCACCTGTAGGGAGAGAGAAAGAGAGAGAGGGAGGGTGATGGAGAAAGAGAGAGACAGAGAGAAGGGAGAGACAGAGAAAAGGAGAGAGTATTATTTGTATTTTTGACAACGTTTACTTTTACTTCACCACATTTCTAAAGACAATGATGTACTTTTTACTCCATACATTTTCCCAAACAGCCAAAAGTTCTTCTTACATGTTGACAGGAAAATGTTCAAATTCACACACTTATAAAGATAACATCTCTGGTCATCCCTACTGCCCCTGATCTGGAAGAATCACTGAACACAAATGCTTTGTATGTAAATTATGTCTGAGTGTTGGACTGTGCCCCTGGTTATCCGTCAATAAAAATGTAATACAAATTGTGGGATATGAAGTGGTGTTGTTAGCACCCCCTATCTTCTGGGAGTGTAAGGTGTTATTGGCCCCGTATACTGGGCTGGCATCCCAGGTCAGGGACAGGATGTTGGTGGAACAGGACACCATGCCCTCCAGGTCGATGGGTGGACACAGTGCTGAGCAGTCCAGAGACAACAGATGTACTAGAGTATACAGTTGCTAACTCAAGTCCAACAAGTGGGAATGTAAGGAAGAATGAAATCTCGGACCCCCAGAACTTAATTATTGCGTTAATGGGTCAGATCCTCCATCAGGTTCAGGGGAAAGATGTATGAGAAAAGATACAAACCAGACTATCAAAGTCTCCACCCCACTAAATGGATGGGCTAAATGTCCCCTCCCCTTCTGAAATTTGAAAGATGTGAACACCTGCGAAATCATGATTTGTCCAAACGATCAGTGGCGTAAAAAATCTTCACTGCGGAACAAAGTCCCTGGTTAATCGTCTCATCCCACAGTCTGTTGAGAGATGCTACGATATCGTTCTATGTTACGTGCGTCTGTTCATGAGAGATTATGAAGGATGTAATCGAGTTCTAGATCTACAAGATATTCATCACATACAGATAGACTCTGTATCTTCTCACCTGTTCTGAGTTCAACGTCAGGGCTGGGGTCGCTATGGCAGCCCCTGTCCATGGTAACCACGGTGACAGCGTAGGTCTCGGCGCAGTGCAGGTCGGTGAAGGAACAGTCGGTGGAGTTGGAGCTGCAGGTGTGGGTGTGTCCGTCGTCACCTGTGGCTGTTGCTAGGTACATGTCCTCCCCGGCAACGGCCGTCCAGGAGACAGTGCCCATGTTGCCATCACACTGCAGAGACGTTGTGACATTGGTGGGGGGACAGGCACCTGTAGGGAGAGAGAAAGAGAGAGAGGGAGGGTGATGGAGAAAGAGAGAGACAGAGAGAAGGGAGAGACAGAGAAAAGGAGAGAGTATTATTTGTATTTTTGACAACGTTTACTTTTACTTCACCACATTTCTAAAGACAATGATGTACTTTTTACTCCATACATTTTCCCAAACAGCCAAAAGTTCTTCTTACATGTTGACAGGAAAATGTTCAAATTCACACACTTATAAAGATAACATCTCTGGTCATCCCTACTGCCCCTGATCTGGAAGAATCACTGAACACAAATGCTTTGTATGTAAATTATGTCTGAGTGTTGGACTGTGCCCCTGGTTATCCGTCAATAAAAATGTAATACAAATTGTGGGATATGAAGTGGTGTTGTTAGCACCCCCTATCTTCTGGGAGTGTAAGGTGTTATTGGCCCCGTATACTGGGCTGGCATCCCAGGTCAGGGACAGGATGTTGGTGGAACAGGACACCATGCCCTCCAGGTCGATGGGTGGACACAGTGCTGAGCAGTCCAGAGACAACAGATGTACTAGAGTATACAGTTGCTAACTCAAGTCCAACAAGTGGGAATGTAAGGAAGAATGAAATCTCGGACCCCCAGAACTTAATTATTGCGTTAATGCGTCAGATCCTCCATCAGGTTCAGGGGAAAGATGTATGAGAAAAGATACAAACCAGACTATCAAAGTCTCCACCCCACTAAATGGATGGGCTAAATGTCCCCTCCCCTTCTGAAATTTGAAAGATGTGAACACCTGCGAAATCATGATTTGTCCAAACGATCAGTGGCGTAAAAAATCTTCACTGCGGAACAAAGTCCCTGGTTAATCGTCTCATCCCACAGTCTGTTGAGAGATGCTACGATATCGTTCTATGTTACGTGCGTCTGTTCATGAGAGATTATGAAGGATGTAATCGAGTTCTAGATCTACAAGATATTCATCACATACAGATAGACTCTGTCTCTTCTCACCTGTTCTGAGTTCAACGTCAGGGCTGGGGTCGCTATGGCAGCCCCTGTCCATGGTAACCACGGTGACAGCGTAGGTCTCGGCGCAGTGCAGGTCGGTGAAGGAACAGTCGGTGGAGTTGGAGCTGCAGGTGTGGGTGTGTCCGTCGTCACCTGTGGCTGTTGCTAGGTACATGTCCTCCCCGGCAACGGCCGTCCAGGAGACAGTGCCCATGTTGCCATCACACTGCAGAGACGTTGTGACATTGGTGGGGGGACAGGCACCTGTAGGGAGAGAGAAAGAGAGAGAGGGAGGGTGATGGAGAAAGAGAGAGACAGAGAGAAGGGAGAGACAGAGAAAAGGAGAGAGTATTATTTGTATTTTTGACAACGTTTACTTTTACTTCACGACATTTCTAAAGACAATGATGTACTTTTTACTCCATACATTTTCCCAAACAGCCAAAAGTTCTTCTTACATGTTGACAGGAAAATGTTCAAATTCACACACTTATAAAGATAACATCTCTGGTCATCCCTACTGCCCCTGATCTGGAAGAATCACTGAACACAAATGCTTTGTATGTAAATTATGTCTGAGTGTTGGACTGTGCCCCTGGTTATCCGTCAATAAAAATGTAATACAAATTGTGGGATATGAAGTGGTGTTGTTAGCACCCCCTATCTTCTGGGAGTGTAAGGTGTTATTGGCCCCGTATACTGGGCTGGCATCCCAGGTCAGGGACAGGATGTTGGTGGAACAGGACACCATGCCCTCCAGGTCGATGGGTGGACACAGTGCTGAGCAGTCCAGAGACAACAGATGTACTAGAGTATACAGTTGCTAACTCAAGTCCAACAAGTGGGAATGTAAGGAAGAATGAAATCTCGGACCCCCAGAACTTAATTATTGCGTTAATGCGTCAGATCCTCCATCAGGTTCAGGGGAAAGATGTATGAGAAAAGATACAAACCAGACTATCAAAGTCTCCACCCCACTAAATGGATGGGCTAAATGTCCCCTCCCCTTCTGAAATTTGAAAGATGTGAACACCTGCGAAATCATGATTTGTCCAAACGATCAGTGGCGTAAAAAATCTTCACTGCGGAACAAAGTCCCTGGTTAATCGTCTCATCCCACAGTCTGTTGAGAGATGCTACGATATCGTTCTATGTTACGTGCGTCTGTTCATGAGAGATTATGAAGGATGTAATCGAGTTCTAGATCTACAAGATATTCATCACATACAGATAGACTCTGTCTCTTCTCACCTGTTCTGAGTTCAACGTCAGGGCTGGGGTCGCTATGGCAGCCCCTGTCCATGGTAACCACGGTGACAGCGTAGGTCTCGGCGCAGTGCAGGTCGGTGAAGGAACAGTCGGTGGAGTTGGAGCTGCAGGTGTGGGTGTGTCCGTCGTCACCTGTGGCTGTTGCTAGGTACATGTCCTCCCCGGCAACGGCCGTCCAGGAGACAGTGCCCATGTTGCCATCACACTGCAGAGACGTTGTGACATTGGTGGGGGGACAGGCACCTGTAGGGAGAGAGAAAGAGAGAGAGGGAGGGTGATGGAGAAAGAGAGAGACAGAGAGAAGGGAGAGACAGAGAAAAGGAGAGAGTATTATTTGTATTTTTGACAACGTTTACTTTTACTTCACCACATTTCTAAAGACAATGATGTACTTTTTACTCCATACATTTTCCCAAACAGCCAAAAGTTCTTCTTACATGTTGACAGGAAAATGTTCAAATTCACACACTTATAAAGATAACATCTCTGGTCATCCCTACTGCCCCTGATCTGGAAGAATCACTGAACACAAATGCTTTGTATGTAAATTATGTCTGAGTGTTGGACTGTGCCCCTGGTTATCCGTCAATAAAAATGTAATACAAATTGTGGGATATGAAGTGGTGTTGTTAGCACCCCCTATCTTCTGGGAGTGTAAGGTGTTATTGGCCCCGTATACTGGGCTGGCATCCCAGGTCAGGGACAAGATGTTGGTGGAACAGGACACCATGCCCTCCAGGTCGATGGGTGGACACAGTGCTGAGCAGTCCAGAGACAACAGATGTACTAGAGTATACAGTTGCTAACTCAAGTCCAACAAGTGGGAATGTAATGAAGAATGAAATCTCGGACCCCCAGAACTTAATTATTGCGTTAATGCGTCAGATCCTCCATCAGGTTCAGGGGAAAGATGTATGAGAAACGATACAAACCAGACTATCAAAGTCTCCACCCCACTAAATGGATGGGCTAAATGTCCCCTCCCCTTCTGAAATTTGAAAGATGTGAACACCTGCGAAATCATGATTTGTCCAAACGATCAGTGGCGTAAAAAATCTTCACTGCGGAACAAAGTCCCTGGTTAATCGTCTCATCCCACAGTCTGTTGAGAGATGCTACGATATCGTTCTATGTTACGTGCGTCTGTTCATGAGAGATTATGAAGGATGTAATCGAGTTCTAGATCTACAAGATATTCATCACATACAGACAGACTCTGTCTCTTCTCACCTGTTCTGAGTTCAACGTCAGGGCTGGGGTCGCTATGGCAGCCCCTGTCCATGGTAACCACGGTGACAGCGTATGTCTCGGCGCAGTGCAGGTCGGTGAAGGAACAGTCGGTGGAGTTGGAGCTGCAGGTGTGGGTGTGTCCGTCGTCACCTGTGGCTGTTGCTAGGTACATGTCCTCCCCGGCAACGGCCGTCCAGGAGACAGTGCCCATGTTGCCATCACACTGCAGAGACGTTGTGACATTGGTGGGGGGACAGGCACCTGTAGGGAGAGAGGGAGGGTGATGGAGAAAGAGAGAGACAGAGAGAAGGGAGAGACAGAGAAAAGGAGAGAGTATTATTTGTATTTTTGACAACGTTTACTTTGACTTCACCACATTTCTAAAGACAATGATGTACTTTTTACTCCATACATTTTCCCAAACACCCAAAAGTTCTTCTTACATGTTGACAGGAAAATGTTCAAATTCACACACTTATAAAGATAACATCTCTGGTCATCCCTACTGCCCCTGATCTGGAAGAATCAATGAACACAAATGCTTTGTATGTAAATTATGTCTGAGTGTTGGACTGTGCCCCTTGTTATCTGTCAATAAAAATGTAATACAAATTGTGGGATATGAAGTGGTGTTGTTAGCACCCCCTATCTTCTGGGAGTGTAAGGTGTTATTGGCCCCGTATACTGGGCTGGCATCCCAAGTCAGGGACAGGATGTTGGTGGAACAGGACACCATGCCCTCCAGGTCGATGGGTGGACACAGTGCTGAGCAGTCCAGAGACAACAGATGTACTAGAGCATACAGTTGCTAACTCAAGTCCAACAAGTGGGAATGTAATGAAGAATGAAATCTCGGACCCCCAGAACTTAATTATTGCGTTAATGCGTCAGATCCTCCATCAGGTTCAGGGGAAAGATGTATGAGAAACGATACAAACCAGACTATCAAAGTCTCCACCCCACTAAATGGATGGGCTAAATGTCCCCTCCCCTTCTGAAATTTGAAAGATGTGAACACCTGCGAAATCATGATTTGTCCAAACGATCAGTGGCGTAAAAAATCTTCACTGCGGAACAAAGTCCCTGGTTAATCGTCTCATCCCACAGTCTGTTGAGAGATGCTACGATATCGTTCTATGTTACGTGCGTCTGTTCATGAGAGATTATGAAGGATGTAATCGAGTTCTAGATCTACAAGATATTCATCACATACAGACAGACTCTGTCTCTTCTCACCTGTTCTGAGTTCAACGTCAGGGCTGGGGTCGCTATGGCAGCCCCTGTCCATGGTAACCACGGTGACAGCGTAGGTCTCGGCGCAGTGCAGGTCGGTGAAGGAACAGTCGGTGGAGTTGGAGCTGCAGGTGTGGGTGTGTCCGTCGTCACCTGTGGCCGTTGCTAGGTACATGTCCTCCCCGGCAACGGCCGTCCAGGAGACAGTGCCCATGTTGCCATCACACTGCAGAGACGTTGTGACATTGGTGGGGGGACAGGCACCTGTAGGGAGAGAGAAAGAGAGAGAGGGAGGGTGATGGAGAAAGAGAGAGACAGAGAGAAGGGAGAGACAGAGAAAAGGAGAGAGTATTATTTGTATTTTTGACAACGTTTACTTTGACTTCACCACATTTCTAAAGACAATGATGTACTTTTTACTCCATACATTTTCCCAAACAGCCAAAAGTTCTTCTTACATGTTGACAGGAAAATGTTCAAATTCACACACTTATAAAGATAACATCTCTGGTCATCCCTACTGCCCCTGATCTGGAAGAATCACTGAACACAAATGCTTTGTATGTAAATTATGTCTGAGTGTTGGACTGTGCCCCTGGTTATCCGTCAATAAAAATGTAATACAAATTGTGGGATATGAAGTGGTGTTGTTAGCACCCCCTATCTTCTGGGAGTGTAAGGTGTCATTGGCCCCGTATACTGGGCTGGCATCCCAGGTCAGGGACAGGATGTTGGTGGAACAGGACACCATGCCCTCCAGGTCGATGGGTGGACACAGTGCTGAGCAGTCCAGAGACAACAGATGTACTAGAGTATACAGTTGCTAACTCAAGTCCAACAAGTGGGAATGTAAGGAAGAATGAAATCTCGGACCCCCAGAACTTAATTATTGCGTTAATGCGTCAGATCCTCCATCAGGTTCAGGGGAAAGATGTATGAGAAAAGATACAAACCAGACTATCAAAGTCTCCACCCCACTAAATGGATGGGCTAAATGTCCCCTCCCCTTCTGAAATTTGAAAGATGTGAACACCTGCGAAATCATGATTTGTCCAAACGATCAGTGGCGTAAAAAATCTTCACTGCGGAACAAAGTCCCTGGTTAATCGTCTCATCCCACAGTCTGTTGAGAGATGCTACGATATCGTTCTATGTTACGTGCGTCTGTTCATGAGAGATTATGAAGGATGTAATCGAGTTCTAGATCTACAAGATATTCATCACATACAGATAGACTCTGTCTCTTCTCACCTGTTCTGAGTTCAACGTCAGGGCTGGGGTCGCTATGGCAGCCCCTGTCCATGGTAACCACGGTGACAGCGTAGGTCTCAGCGCAGTGCAGGTCGGTGAAGGAACAGTCGGTGGAGTTGGAGCTGCAGGTGTGGGTGTGTCCGTCGTCACCTGTGGCTGTTGCTAGGTACATGTCCTCCCCGGCAACGGCCGTCCAGGAGACAGTGCCCATGTTGCCATCACACTGCAGAGACGTTGTGACATTGGTGGGGGGACAGGCACCTGTAGGGAGAGAGAAAGAGAGAGAGGGAGGGTGATGGAGAAAGAGAGAGACAGAGAGAAGGGAGAGACAGAGAAAAGGAGAGAGTATTATTTGTATTTTTGACAACGTTTACTTTTACTTCACCACATTTCTAAAGACAATGATGTACTTTTTACTCCATACATTTTCCCAAACAGCCAAAAGTTCTTCTTACATGTTGACAGGAAAATGTTCAAATTCACACACTTATAAAGATAACATCTCTGGTCATCCCTACTGCCCCTGATCTGGAAGAATCACTGAACACAAATGCTTTGTATGTAAATTATGTCTGAGTGTTGGACTGTGCCCCTGGTTATCCGTCAATAAAAATGTAATACAAATTGTGGGATATGAAGTGGTGTTGTTAGCACCCCCTATCTTCTGGGAGTGTAAGGTGTCATTGGCCCCGTATACTGGGCTGGCATCCCAGGTCAGGGACAGGATGTTGGTGGAACAGGACACCATGCCCTCCAGGTCGATGGGTGGACACAGTGCTGAGCAGTCCAGAGACAACAGATGTACTAGAGTATACAGTTGCTAACTCAAGTCCAACAAGTGGGAATGTAAGGAAGAATGAAATCTCGGACCCCCAGAACTTAATTATTGCGTTAATGCGTCAGATCCTCCATCAGGTTCAGGGGAAAGATGTATGAGAAAAGATACAAACCAGACTATCAAAGTCTCCACCCCACTAAATGGATGGGCTAAATGTCCCCTCCCCTTCTGAAATTTGAAAGATGTGAACACCTGCGAAATCATGATTTGTCCAAACGATCAGTGGCGTAAAAAATCTTCACTGCGGAACAAAGTCCCTGGTTAATCGTCTCATCCCACAGTCTGTTGAGAGATGCTACGATATCGTTCTATGTTACGTGCGTCTGTTCATGAGAGATTATGAAGGATGTAATCGAGTTCTAGATCTACAAGATATTCATCACATACAGATAGACTCTGTCTCTTCTCACCTGTTCTGAGTTCAACGTCAGGGCTGGGGTCGCTATGGCAGCCCCTGTCCATGGTAACCACGGTGACAGCGTAGGTCTCAGCGCAGTGCAGGTCGGTGAAGGAACAGTCGGTGGAGTTGGAGCTGCAGGTGTGGGTGTGTCCGTCGTCACCTGTGGCTGTTGCTAGGTACATGTCCTCCCCGGCAACGGCCGTCCAGGAGACAGTGCCCATGTTGCCATCACACTGCAGAGACGTTGTGACATTGGTGGGGGGACAGGCACCTGTAGGGAGAGAGAAAGAGAGAGAGGGAGGGTGATGGAGAAAGAGAGAGACAGAGAGAAGGGAGAGACAGAGAAAAGGAGAGAGTATTATTTGTATTTTTGACAACGTTTACTTTTACTTCACCACATTTCTAAAGACAATGATGTACTTTTTACTCCATACATTTTCCCAAACAGCCAAAAGTTCTTCTTACATGTTGACAGGAAAATGTTCAAATTCACACACTTATAAAGATAACATCTCTGGTCATCCCTACTGCCCCTGATCTGGAAGAATCACTGAACACAAATGCTTTGTATGTAAATTATGTCTGAGTGTTGGACTGTGCCCCTGGTTATCCGTCAATAAAAATGTAATACAAATTGTGGGATATGAAGTGGTGTTGTTAGCACCCCCTATCTTCTGGGAGTGTAAGGTGTTATTGGCCCCGTATACTGGGCTGGCATCCCAGGTCAGGGACAGGATGTTGGTGGAACAGGACACCATGCCCTCCAGGTCGATGGGTGGACACAGTGCTGAGCAGTCCAGAGACAACAGATGTACTAGAGTATACAGTTGCTAACTCAAGTCCAACAAGTGGGAATGTAAGGAAGAATGAAATCTCGGACCCCCAGAACTTAATTATTGCGTTAATGCGTCAGATCCTCCATCAGGTTCAGGGGAAAGATGTATGAGAAAAGATACAAACCAGACTATCAAAGTCTCCACCCCACTAAATGGATGGGCTAAATGTCCCCTCCCCTTCTGAAATTTGAAAGATGTGAACACCTGCGAAATCATGATTTGTCCAAACGATCAGTGGCGTAAAAAATCTTCACTGCGGAACAAAGTCCCTGGTTAATCGTCTCATCCCACAGTCTGTTGAGAGATGCTACGATATCGTTCTATGTTACGTGCGTCTGTTCATGAGAGATTATGAAGGATGTAATCGAGTTCTAGATCTACAAGATATTCATCACATACAGATAGACTCTGTCTCTTCTCACCTGTTCTGAGTTCAACGTCAGGGCTGGGGTCGCTATGGCAGCCCCTGTCCATGGTAACCACGGTGACAGCGTAGGTCTCAGCGCAGTGCAGGTCGGTGAAGGAACAGTCGGTGGAGTTGGAGCTGCAGGTGTGGGTGTGTCCGTCGTCACCTGTGGCTGTTGCTAGGTACATGTCCTCCCCGGCAACGGCCGTCCAGGAGACAGTGCCCATGTTGCCATCACACTGCAGAGACGTTGTGACATTGGTGGGGGGACAGGCACCTGTAGGGAGAGAGAAAGAGAGAGAGGGAGGGTGATGGAGAAAGAGAGAGACAGAGAGAAGGGAGAGACAGAGAAAAGGAGAGAGTATTATTTGTATTTTTGACAACGTTTACTTTTACTTCACCACATTTCTAAAGACAATGATGTACTTTTTACTCCATACATTTTCCCAAACAGCCAAAAGTTCTTCTTACATGTTGACAGGAAAATGTTCAAATTCACACACTTATAAAGATAACATCTCTGGTCATCCCTACTGCCCCTGATCTGGAAGAATCACTGAACACAAATGCTTTGTATGTAAATTATGTCTGAGTGTTGGACTGTGCCCCTGGTTATCCGTCAATAAAAATGTAATACAAATTGTGGGATATGAAGTGGTGTTGTTAGCACCCCCTATCTTCTGGGAGTGTAAGGTGTTATTGGCCCCGTATACTGGGCTGGCATCCCAGGTCAGGGACAGGATGTTGGTGGAACAGGACACCATGCCCTCCAGGTCGATGGGTGGACACAGTGCTGAGCAGTCCAGAGACAACAGATGTACTAGAGTATACAGTTGCTAACTCAAGTCCAACAAGTGGGAATGTAAGGAAGAATGAAATCTCGGACCCCCAGAACTTAATTATTGCGTTAATGCGTCAGATCCTCCATCAGGTTCAGGGGAAAGATGTATGAGAAAAGATACAAACCAGACTATCAAAGTCTCCACCCCACTAAATGGATGGGCTAAATGTCCCCTCCCCTTCTGAAATTTGAAAGATGTGAACACCTGCGAAATCATGATTTGTCCAAACGATCAGTGGCGTAAAAAATCTTCACTGCGGAACAAAGTCCCTGGTTAATCGTCTCATCCCACAGTCTGTTGAGAGATGCTACGATATCGTTCTATGTTACGTGCGTCTGTTCATGAGAGATTATGAAGGATGTAATCGAGTTCTAGATCTACAAGATATTCATCACATACAGATAGACTCTGTCTCTTCTCACCTGTTCTGAGTTCAACGTCAGGGCTGGGGTCGCTATGGCAGCCCCTGTCCATGGTAACCACGGTGACAGCGTAGGTCTCGGCGCAGTGCAGGTCGGTGAAGGAACAGTTGGTGGAGTTGGAGCTGCAGGTGTGGGTGTGTCCGTCGTCACCTGTGGCTGTTGCTAGGTACATGTCCTCCCCGGCAACGGCCGCCCAGGAGACAGTGCCCATGTTGCCATCACACTGCAGAGACGTTGTGACATTGGTGGGGGGACAGGCACCTGTAGGGAGAGAGAAAGAGAGAGAGGGAGGGTGATGGAGAAAGAGAGAGACAGAGAGAAGGGAGAGACAGAGAAAAGGAGAGAGTATTATTTGTATTTTTGACAACGTTTACTTTTACTTCACGACATTTCTAAAGACAATGATGTACTTTTTACTCCATACATTTTCCCAAACAGCCAAAAGTTCTTCTTACATGTTGACAGGAAAATGTTCAAATTCACACACTTATAAAGATAACATCTCTGGTCATCCCTACTGCCCCTGATCTGGAAGAATCACTGAACACAAATGCTTTGTATGTAAATTATGTCTGAGTGTTGGACTGTGCCCCTGGTTATCCGTCAATAAAAATGTAATACAAATTGTGGGATATGAAGTGGTGTTGTTAGCACCCGCTATCTTCTGGGAGTGTAAGGTGTTATTGGCCCCGTATACTGGGCTGGCATCCCAGGTCAGGGACAAGATGTTGGTGGAACAGGACACCATGCCCTCCAGGTCGATGGGTGGACACAGTGCTGAGCAGTCCAGAGACAACAGATGTACTAGAGTATACAGTTGCTAACTCAAGTCCAACAAGTGGGAATGTAATGAAGAATGAAATCTCGGACCCCCAGAACTTAATTATTGCGTTAATGCGTCAGATCCTCCATCAGGTTCAGGGGAAAGATGTATGAGAAACGATACAAACCAGACTATCAAAGTCTCCACCCCACTAAATGGATGGGCTAAATGTCCCCTCCCCTTCTGAAATTTGAAAGATGTGAACACCTGCGAAATCATGATTTGTCCAAACGATCAGTGGCGTAAAAAATCTTCACTGCAGAACAAAGTCCCTGGTTAATCGTCTCATCCCACAGTCTGTTGAGAGATGCTACGATATCGTTCTATGTTACGTGCGTCTGTTCATGAGAGATTATGAAGGATGTAATCGAGTTCTAGATCTACAAGATATTCATCACATACAGACAGACTCTGTCTCTTCTCACCTGTTCTGAGTTCAACATCAGGGCTGGGGTCGCTATGGCAGCCCCTGTTCATGGTAACCACGGTGACAGCGTAGGTCTCGGCGCAGTGCAGGTCGGTGAAGGAACAGTCGGTGGAGTTGGAGCTGCAGGTGTGGGTGTGTCCGTCGTCACCTGTGGCTGTTGCTAGGTACATGTCCTCCCCGGCAACGGCCGTCCAGGAGACAGTGCCCATGTTGCCATCACACTGCAGAGACGTTGTGACATTGGTGGGGGGACAGGCACCTGTAGGGAGAGAGAAAGAGAGAGAGGGAGGGTGATGGAGAAAGAGAGAGACAGAGAGAAGGGAGAGACAGAGAAAAGGAGAGAGTATTATTTGTATTTTTGACAACGTTTACTTTTACTTCACCACATTTCTAAAGACAACAATGTACTTTTTACTCCATACATTTTCCCAAACAGCCAAAAGTTCTTCTTACATGTTGACAGGAAAATGTTCAAATTCACACACTTATAAAGATAACATCTCTGGTCATCCCTACTGCCCCTGATCTGGAAGAATCACTGAACACAAATGCTTTGTATGTAAATTATGTCTGAGTGTTGGACTGTGCCCCTGGTTATCCGTCAATAAAAATGTAATACAAATTGTGGGATATGAAGTGGTGTTGTTAGCACCCCCTATCTTCTGGGAGTGTAAGGTGTAATTGGCCCCGTACCCTGGGCTGGCATCCCAGGTCAGGGACAGGATGTTGGTGGAACAGGACACCATGCCCTCCAGGTCGATGGGTGGACACAGTGCTGAGCAGTCCAGAGACAACAGATGTACTAGAGTATACAGTTGCTAACTCAAGTCCAACAAGTGGGAATGTAATGAAGAGTGGAATCTTGGACCCCCAGAACTTAATTATTGCGTTAATGCATCAGATCCTCCATCAGGTTCAGGGGATAGATGTATGAGAAACGATACAAACCAGACTATCAAAGTCTCCACCCCACTAAATGGATGGGCTAAATGTCCCCTCCCCTTCTGAAATTTGAAAGATGTGAACACCTGCGAAATCATGATTTGTCCAAACGATCAGTGGCGTCAAAAATCTTCACTGCGGAACAAAGTCCCTGGTTAATCGTCTCATCCCACAGTCTGTTGAGAGATGCTACGATATCGTTCTATGTTACGTGCGTCTGTTCATGAGAGATTATGAAGGATGTAATCGAGTTCTAGATCTACAAGATATTCATCACATACAGACAGACTCTGTCTCTTCTCACCTGTTCTGAGTTCAACGTCAGGGCTGGGGTCGCTATGGCAGCCCCTGTCCATGGTAACCACGGTGACAGCGTAGGTCTCGGCGCAGTGCAGGTCGGTGAAGGAACAGTCGGTGGAGTTGGAGCTGCAGGTGTGAGTGTGTCCGTCGTCACCTGTGGCTGTTGCTAGGTACATGTCCTCCCCGGCAACGGCCGTCCAGGAGACAGTGCCCATGTTGCCATCACACTGCAGAGACGTTGTGACATTGGTGGGGGGACAGGCACCTGTAGGGAGAGAGAAAGAGAGAGAGGGAGGGTGATGGAGAAAGAGAGAGACAGAGAGAATGGAGAGACAGAGAAAAGGAGAGAGTATTATTTGTATTTTTGACAACGTTTACTTTTACTTCACCACATTTCTAAAGACAATGATGTACTTTTTACTCCATACATTTTCCCAAACACCCAAAAGTTCTTCTTACATGTTGACAGGAAAATGTTCAAATTCACACACTTATAAAGATAACATCTCTGGTCATCCCTACTGCCCCTGATCTGGAAGAATCACTGAACACAAATGCTTTGTATGTAAATTATGTCTGAGTGTTGGACTGTGCCCCTGGTTATCCGTCAATAAAAATGTAATACAAATTGTGGGATATGAAGTGGTGTTGTTAGCACCCCCTATCTTCTGGGAGTGTAAGGTGTTATTGGCCCCGTATACTGGGCTGGCATCCCAAGTCAGGGACAGGATGTTGGTGGAACAGGACACCATGCCCTCCAGGTTGATGGGTGGACACAGTGCTGAGCAGTCCAGACAACAGATGTACTAGAGTATACAGTTGCTAACTCAAGTCCAACAAGTGGGAATGTAAGGAAGAATGAAATCTCGGACCCCCAGAACTTAATTATTGCGTTAATGCGTCAGATCCTCCATCAGGTTCAGGGGGAAAGATGTATGAGAAAAGATACAAACCAGACTATCAAAGTCTCCACCCCACTAAATGGATGGGCTAAATGTCCCCTCCCCTTCTGAAATTCGAAAGATGTGAACACCTGCGAAATCATGATTTGTCCAAACGATCAGTGGCGTAAAAAATCTTCACTGCGGAACAAAGTCCCTGGTTAATCGTCTCATCCCACAGTCTGTTGAGAGATGCTACGATATCGTTCTATGTTACGTGCGTCTGTTCATGAGAGATTATGAAGGATGTAATCGAGTTCTAGATCTACAAGATATTCATCACATACAGACAGACTCTGTCTCTTCTCACCTGTTCTGAGTTCAACGTCAGGGCTGGGGTCGCTATGGCAGCCCCTGTCCATGGTAACCACGGTGACAGCGTAGGTCTCGGCGCAGTGCAGGTCGGTGAAGGAACAGTCGGTGGAGTTGGAGCTGCAGGTGTGGGTGTGTCCGTCGTCACCTGTGGCTGTTGCTAGGTACATGTCCTCCCCGGCAACGGCCGTCCAGGAGACAGTGCCCATGTTGCCATCACACTGCAGAGACGTTGTGACATTGGTGGGGGGACAGGCACCTGTAGGGAGAGAGGGAGGGTGATGGAGAAAGAGAGAGACAGAGAGAAGGGAGAGACAGAGAAAAGGAGAGAGTATTATTTGTATTTTTGACAACGTTTACTTTTACTTCACCACATTTCTAAAGACAATGATGTACTTTTTACTCCATACATTTTCCCAAACAGCCAAAAGTTATTCTTACATGTTGACAGGAAAATGTTCAAATTCACACACTTATAAAGATAACATCTCTGGTCATCCCTACTGCCCCTGATCTGGAAGAATCACTGAACACAAATGCTTTGTATGTAAATTATGTCTGAGTGTTGGACTGTGCCCCTGGTTATCCGTCAATAAAAATGTAATACAAATTGTGGGATATGAAGTGGTGTTGTTAGCACCCCCTATCTTCTGGGAGTGTAAGGTGTTATTGTCCCTGTATACTGGGCTGGCATCCCAAGTCAGGGACAGGATGTTGGTGGAACAGGACACCATGCCCTCCAGGTCGATGGGTGGACACAGTGCTGAGCAGTCCAGAGACAACAGATGTACTAGAGTATACAGTTGCTAACTCAAGTCCAACAAGTGGGAATGTAATGAAGAATGGAATCTTGGACCCCCAGAACTTAATTATTGCGTTAATGCGTCAGATCCTCCATCAGGTTCAGGGAATAGATGTATGAGAAAAGATACAAACCAGACTATCAAAGTCTCCACCCCACTAAATGGATGGGCTAAATGTCCCCTCCCCTTCTGAAATTCGAAAGATTTGAACACCTGCGAAATCATGATTTGTCCAAACGATCAGTGGCGTCAAAAATCTTCACTGCGGAACAAAGTCCCTGGTTAATCGTCTCATCCCACAGTCTGTTGAGAGATGTTTGTTCAGTCTGTTCATGAGAGATTATGAAGGATGTAATCGAGTTCTAGATCTACAAGATATTCATCACATACAGACAGACTCTGTCTCTTCTCACCTGTTCTGAGTTCAACGTCAGGGCTGGGGTCGCTATGGCAGCCCCTGTTCATGGTAACCACGGTGACAGCGTAGGTCTCGGCGCAGTGCAGGTCGGTGAAGGAACAGTCGGTGGAGTTGGAGCTGCAGGTGTGGGTGTGTCCGTCGTCACCTGTGGCTGTTGCTAGGTACATGTCCTCCCCGGCAACGGCCGTCCAGGAGACAGTGCCCATGTTGCCATCACACTGCAGAGACGTTGTGACATTGGTGGGGGGACAGGCACCTGTAGGGAGAGAGGGAGGGTGATGGAGAAAGAGAGAGACAGAGAGAAGGGAGAGACAGAGAAAAGGAGAGAGTATTATTTGTATTTTTGACAACGTTTACTTTTACTTCACCACATTTCTAAAGACAATGATGTACTTTTTACTCCATACATTTTCCCAAACAGCCAAAAGTTATTCTTACATGTTGACAGGAAAATGTTCAAATTCACACACTTATAAAGATAACATCTCTGGTCATCCCTACTGCCCCTGATCTGGAAGAATCACTGAACACAAATGCTTTGTATGTAAATTATGTCTGAGTGTTGGACTGTGCCCCTGGTTATCCGTCAATAAAAATGTAATACAAATTGTGGGATATGAAGTGGTGTTGTTAGCACCCCCTATCTTCTGGGAGTGTAAGGTGTTATTGTCCCTGTATACTGGGCTGGCATCCCAAGTCAGGGACAGGATGTTGGTGGAACAGGACACCATGCCCTCCAGGTCGATGGGTGGACACAGTGCTGAGCAGTCCAGAGACAACAGATGTACTAGAGTATACAGTTGCTAACTCAAGTCCAACAAGTGGGAATGTAATGAAGAATGGAATCTTGGACCCCCAGAACTTAATTATTGCGTTAATGCGTCAGATCCTCCATCAGGTTCAGGGAATAGATGTATGAGAAAAGATACAAACCAGACTATCAAAGTCTCCACCCCACTAAATGGATGGGCTAAATGTCCCCTCCCCTTCTGAAATTCGAAAGATTTGAACACCTGCGAAATCATGATTTGTCCAAACGATCAGTGGCGTCAAAAATCTTCACTGCGGAACAAAGTCCCTGGTTAATCGTCTCATCCCACAGTCTGTTGAGAGATGTTTGTTCAGTCTGTTCATGAGAGATTATGAAGGATGTAATCGAGTTCTAGATCTACAAGATATTCATCACATACAGATAGACTCTGTCTCTTCTCACCTGTTCTGAGTTCAACGTCAGGGGTGGAGTCGCTATGGCAGCCCCTGTCCATGGTAACCACGGTGACAGCGTAGGTCTCGGCGCAGTGCAGGTCGGTGAAGGAACAGTCGGTGGAGTTGGAGCTGCAGGTGTGGGTGTGTCCGTCGTCACCTGTGGCTGTTGCTAGGTACATGTCCTCCCCGGCAACGGCCGTCCAGGAGACAGTGCCCATGTTGCCATCACACTGCAGAGACGTTGTGACATTGGTGGGGGGACAGGCACCTGTAGGGAGAGAGAAAGAGAGAGAGGGAGGGTGATGGAGAAAGAGAGAGACAGAGAAAAGGAGAGAGTATTATTTGTATTTTTGACAACGTTTACTTTTACTTCACCACATTTCTAAAGACAATGATGTACTTTTTACTCCATACATTTTCCCAAACACCCAAAAGTTCTTCTTACATGTTGACAGGAAAATGTTCAAATTCACACACTTATAAAGATAACATCTCTGGTCATCCCTACTGCCCCTGATCTGGAAGAATCACTGAACACAAATGCTTTGTATGTAAATTATGTCTGAGTGTTGGACTGTGCCCCTGGTTATCCGTCAATAAAAATGTAATACAAATTGTGGGATATGAAGTGGTGTTGTTAGCACCCCCTATCTTCTGGGAGTGTAAGGTGTTATTGGCCCCGTATACTGGGCTGGCATCCCAGGTCAGGGACAGGATGTTGGTGGAACAGGACACCATGCCCTCCAGGTCGATGGGTGGACACAGTGCTGAGCAGTCCAGAGACAACAGATGTACTAGAGTATACAGTTGCTAACTCAAGTCCAACAAGTGGGAATGTAATGAAGAATGGAATCTTGGACCCCCAGAACTTAATTATTGCGTTAATGCGTCAGATCCTCCATCAGGTTCAGGGGATAGATGTATGAGAAACGATACAAACCAGACTATCAAAGTCTCCACCCCACTAAATGGATGGGCTAAATGTCCCCTCCCCTTCTGAAATTCGAAAGATGTGAACACCTGCGAAATCATGATTTGTCCAAACGATCAGTGGCGTAAAAAATCTTCACTGCGGAACAAAGTCCCTGGTTAATCGTCTCATCCCACAGTCTGTTGAGAGATGCTACGATATCGTTCTATGTTACGTGCGTCTGTTCATGAGAGATTATGAAGGATGTAATCGAGTTCTAGATCTACAAGATATTCATCACATACAGACAGACTCTGTCTCTTCTCACCTGTTCTGAGTTCAACGTCAGGGCTGGGGTCGCTATGGCAGCCCCTGTCCATGGTAACCACGGTGACAGCGTAGGTCTCGGCGCAGTGCAGGTCGGTGAAGGAACAGTCGGTGGAGTTGGAGCTGCAGGTGTGGGTGTGTCCGTCGTCACCTGTGGCTGTTGCTAGGTACATGTCCTCCCCGGCAACGGCCGTCCAGGAGACAGTGCCCATGTTGCCATCACACTGCAGAGACGTTGTGACATTGGTGGGGGGACAGGCACCTGTAGGGAGAGAGAAAGAGAGAGAGGGAGGGTGATGGAGAAAGAGAGAGACAGAGAGAAGGGAGAGACAGAGAAAAGGAGAGAGTATTATTTGTATTTTTGACAACGTTTACTTTTACTTCACCACATTTCTAAAGACAATGATGTACTTTTTACTCCATACATTTTCCCAAACAGCCAAAAGTTCTTCTTACATGTTGACAGGAAAATGTTCAAATTCACACACTTATAAAGATAACATCTCTGGTCATCCCTACTGCCCCTGATCTGGAAGAATCACTGAACACAAATGCTTTGTATGTAAATTATGTCTGAGTGTTGGACTGTGCCCCTGGTTATCTGTTGCATATGACAAATAATCTGAACCTGAACTTGATGACTCAAACACTACTTGTGTACTGTAGTCCTCTGAAGTAGTGCCCACCTGAGAGCCTAGCCCCCCCCCCTCTCCATCACTTACCAGTTTCTACAGTGACCAGTTGGCTCTGGGAGCTGTTGCACTTCGTGTCGGTTGCTATGACGCTGGCGGTGTAGGTTTTGCCGCAGTTTAAGCCCTGTATGAGACAGTTAGGGCCCATGGAGTGGCAGGATCGCACCGTGCCATCTGCGTGCTGTGTCATGGCGATGTAGAACACTGCGCCCTTGCTCACCGCCCAGGTCATAAGGGCAGAGTTGGGGCTGCATTCCACAGAGGCTGACACGTTGGTAGGGGTACAAGGGACTGGGCAAGCGAGGAGGAGAGAGGTTTGAAGTAACGACAAGTAAATGTATATGATGCCATTATTTCTCAACTATGATATTAAAGCTCCTGTCCTCCCTATAAGTGGCTCAACTAGCCGCAGATCCAAATCCCCACCAGACTTGTCAGTCTCTTCTATCCTCTTCCTACACTATAACATAACAATACACCCATCCTCCAGTACTCACCAGTCTTAGCTGCCTCTCCCAGCTCCTTCTCTGTGGTACAGTCATCATTTGAGGCAGTGATCCACACACTCAGACTCTCTCCACAGGCCACACCAGGCATAGCACAGCTGTTGGTGAAGGAGCTGCAGTTGTAGCTGTCTCCGTTGTTACCCTGAGCCTCCACTGTGTAGGACAGAGCCCCTGCTGTCTTGTCCCAGGTGGTGATCAACACATCAGACCGACACTCCGCATACGTCTTTATGTTCTGGGGGATACAAGGGGCTGGGGAGGGAGGGAGGGAGGGGGGGGTTTAGAGAATTCACTCATGTTGTACATGCATAGACATGTATAATACAAGTACACACACAGACACACTCGTTACCTTGCATTACCACAGGTAGCCACTAGGTAGAGAACTCTCTCTTCCTGCCCCTCCCCCTACCCCCACCACACCTTCCCTACACCCCTTCCCTTCACTCACAGGTCCGGACGTGCTTCGAGGGACTGGTTTTGCTGTTGCAACTACTGACGGCGTAAACGGTGAACTGGTAGGTGTGTCCGCAGACCGTGTTGGTGAAAAAGCACTCTGTGCCCTTGGTGCGACACACCACCAGCTGTCCGTCTGAAGCCAGAGACGTAGCTACGTAGTAGTTGGTGTTATTGGTGGGAGCCCAGGAGAAGATGATCACATTACTGGAACACTCATGGTACGTCGCCAGCTGGGAGGGAACGCAGGGCACTGGTGGGGGAGAGAGAGAGAGGGTTAAGGGTTAGGGTGGGACAAGGGTACATATTAGGGGTTAGGGTGTGACAGGGCTGCAGAGTAAGGGGTTAGGGGTTAGGGGTTAGGGTGGGACAGGGCTGCAGAGTAAGGGGTTAGGGTGGGACAAGGGTACATATTAGGGGTTAGGGTGTGACAGGGGTACAGAGTAAGGGGTTAGTGGTTAGGGGTTAGGGTGGAACAGGGGTACAGAGTAAGAGGTTAGGGGTTAGGGTGGGACAGGGGTACAGAGTAAGAGGTTAGGGGTTAGGGGTTAGGGTGGGACAGGGGTACAGAGTAAGAGGTTAGGGGTTAGGGGTTAGGGTGGGACAGGGCTGCATAGTAAGGGGTTAGGGGTTAGGGTGGGACAGGGGTACAGAGTAAGAGGTTAGGGGTTAGGGGTTTATGTGGAACAGGGGTACAGAGTAAGAGGTTAGGGGCTAGGGGTTAGGGTGGAACAGGGGTACAGAGTAAGAGGTTAGGGGTTAGGGTGGGACAGGGGTACAGAGTAAGGGGTTAGGGGTTAGGGTGGGACAGGGGTATAGAGTAAGGGGTTAGGGGTTAGGGTGGGACAGGGGTACAGATTAAGGGGTTAGGGTGGGACAGGGGTACAAAGTAAGGGGTTAGGGGTTAGGGTGGAACAGGGGTACAGAGTAAGGGGTTAGGGGTTAGGGTGGGACAGGGGTACAGAGTAAGGGGTTAGGGGTTAGGGTGGAACAGGGGTACAGAGTAAGGGGTTAGGGGTTAGGGGTTAGGGTGGGACAGGGGTACAGAGTAAGAGGTTAGGGGTTAGAGGTTAGGGTGGGACAGGGGTACAGAGTAAGAGGTTAGGGGTTAGGGTGGAACAGGGGTACAGAGTAAGGGGTTAGGGGTTAGGGTGGGACAGGGGTATAGAGTAAGGGGTTAGGGGTTAGGGTGGGACAGGGGTACAGAGTAAGGGGTTAGGGGTTAGGGTGGGACAGGGGTACAGAGTAAGGGGTTAGGGGTTAGGGTGGAACAGGGGTACAGAGTAAGGGGTTAGGGGTTAGGGTGGGACAGGGGTATAGAGTAAGGGGTTAGAGGTTAAGGTGGAACAGGGGTACAGAGTAAGGGGTTAGGGTGGGACAGGGGTATAGAGTAAGGGGTTAGGGGTTAGGGCACATGGTAAAGGGGAGTCAACTGAAAATAGGACTGGAGAAGTAGGGGGATGTATAAAGTGCCCTAAAAAAAGAAATGTTGTACACTGTCTGGAAGGGAAACAAACAAGTGAACTTGCTGTAAATTGGACAGTGAATGTGGAACTGTGAGATATATAACATCATATGAAGTAGAGCCAGTTGGATGGAGGTTCAACTCTAATGTCCCCAAGTCAACCAGAACAATAACGGAGGATCATATTGAAACTTAACCTGAATCACTTTGTCTTTGTCTCTCCTTATCAACACAGGTACAGTAGGTAACGTATTCCTTTGTGAGTTTCACTCTATACCTCACACATGTCTAGGTGTGTGTAAAACCTTTTCACTTCCTGGTATGACAGACACTATCACTGTCTGACCTTTCATACAACCCCCCTCTACTCAATAGAGACTCGTCTAGTCTACAGACCTCCTCAGAACTATATATCTGCTGGGTGTGTAGCAGTGATTAGGATGGGTAGCAAACAGCAGATATTATGGGAAGGTTCAGGAGAGAGTAGGATTGACTCAGAGGGATCATTTGTTGGAGACAGATTAAGTGTGTCTGGTAGAATGTGTACTGTATGTGTGTGTGGAGGGGGGTTGAGGGGTGCATGTGTGTGTGTGAGTGTTAGTGTGAACGTGAGAGGAACTGGAACAGATAACAGATCAAATAGAATAAAAATATGTAGACAGAGAGGAGGGGATAGCAAGATAGTAGAGGTATGCTGTACATGCACATGTCCTTCACCTGTCTCAAAGTATGTGGATGTGTTGGAGGTGCTCTGGCAGTCGAATGAGATGGCAGTGACCTGGATCAGGTATCTCTCTCCACAGTTCAACATGGTGATCTGACAGGTGTTTGAGGCAGAGGTGCAAGACAAGGCCGTCCCGTTCACATCGACAGCCTCCGCCCTTGACAACACATTCACAGTTTGGTCATTGAGTCATTTAGCAGATGTACATAACATATGTGTGTTATTCAGAGCCACCTTCAATGAGAGGGGACACAGGAGTTTTACCCGGACCATGTGACCTGACTGGGAGAAACACCAGTCCCTGGATAAGGGATCAGAAATAACTCTTGGTCCTAAGAAAAAGGCATTCAACTGAGGAAGATGTAGCAATCACATAGAACAGCACAATCAATCCAGGTAAATAAGAGACAGTAGTCACCTGTAGGAGTTGGCTCCCAACACCTGTCCCCAAGTCACTGCCACCACCCCACTAGAACAGCTGTAGTTCATTGAGATGGACATGACCCTGTTGATGGCTAAAAGCAAGGACAAATACAGATTATGCCCTGCCTGTCTGTCTGTCTGTCTGTCTGTCTGTCTGTCTGTCTGTGTAGCCTAAAGTACATGTGTGCATGCATCTTCTCTCTCTCTGCCCGTCATTTCATCTCGTTTCCTCTCTCTCTCTCTCTGTCTGACTGTAATGTAATCTTATCCTCTCTCTCTCTCTCTCTCTCTCTGTCTGACTGTAATTTAATCTTATCCCCTCTCTCTCTCTCTCTCTCTGTCTGACTGTAATTTAATCTTATCCTCTCTCTCTCTCTCTGACTGTAATTTCATTTTATCCCCTCTCTCTCTCTCTGTCTGACTGTAATTTAATCTTATCCCCTCTCTCTCTCTGTCTGACTGTAATTTAATCTTATCCCCTCTCTCTCTCTCTCTCTGACTGTAATTTCATTTTATCCCCTCTCTCTCTCTGTCTGACTGTAATTTCATTTTATCCCCTCTCTCTCTCTCTCTGTCTGACTGTAATTTCATTTTATCCCCTCTCTCTCTCTCTGTCTGACTGTAATTGAATCTTATCCCCTCTCTCTCTCTCTCTCTCTCTCTGACTGTAATTTCATTGTATCCCCTCTCTCTCTCTCTGACCATCATTTCATCTCGTTTTCTCTCTTCCAACAGTACTCACTGGATGTGCTGTGTGAGACATTAGTGGGTTCTCCAGGCTCTAGGAAGGTGTTGACTGATGACACTCCTACAATGTATGTGGAGCAGGGTTGTAGATTACTGACGTCCATGAACGTGGTGGTGGTGTTCTTCAGTACAGGCACACTCGGTTTGTTGTTGTCTGTAACGCTGACCTGATACAACAGAACTTTGTTGACCGACTGCCAAGTTACACGGGCTGTGCTCCTTCCTGTCGCTACTACGGCAACACCAGCTGGGGGTTGTACCACTGTAGGGAAAGAGATAATGGTGTGATTAGTAGGGACAGTACTACAGCCACCACTGTTACTAGGTTGTACCACTGTAGGGAAAGAGATAATGGTGTGATTAGTAGGGACAGTACTACAGCCACCACTGTTACTAGGGATCATCTGAGTCTTTCCTGAGCACTTGATGTGACTAGGAAAAACTCAGGGCCCTTGCTATAGACATGCGCAACTTGAGTTTGTCCTGTTACTGTATATCAAAGGAGGCTGGTGGCACATTAATTGGGGTGAACGGGCTCATGGTAATGACTAGAGTGGCATCAGTGGAACGGTATCAAATACATCAAACAACATGGTCTCCTGGCGTTTGATGCCATTCCATTTGCACCATTGCGGACATTATTATGAGCCGTTCTACACTGTTTTACATACTTTATCATATAGCCTGTATGATTCTATTTGTCAGACTTACATGTAGTGATTGTCTTGGTCATGCTGCTGGTCCCCAGTCCCGCTATGTTGGAAGAGTAGACATAGCAGGTATAAGACTTGGCAGGTGTGAGCCCATCCACCTGTCCAGTCAGCGTGGTGAAACTGTGGTTGTATCTGTCTCCGTTACTGAACCCGTCCACAACCAACAAATACTTGTCAGCCCCAGGGACGCCGGACCATTCAAGTCTGATCGAGGTACTGGATATGGCCTTGGAATAGGTGATCTGGGAGGTGGCGGGAACTAGAAACAAGATAAGGACACTGTTGATGATCTAACACTCAAAGAAATCAATGAAAATAGGTAAACATGGACTAATTAACTACTGGTCATATTACACGTAGGAGAGTTACCTGTTGTCGCAATTTGCGTGTTAGTGCACATCACATGGTAAAACTGAAAGACTTTCAATTGGACTTGGTAAACACTCCCTGGCCGCAATCCTTGGATCAGCCTTTGCGTACTTGACACAGGCAGTGTCACCACAACTGGCGCAATGCTTGTTGAGTTCACGACCCGCAAATCCAGAAAATAATTTGTGGCTCCAGGGTAACTGTTCCATTTGACGTTCAGTGTCGATGCGGAAGGAGACGTTACTGACGTGATACTACAAGCTGAATAGAGAACACAAACGTTGTCAGTTATGAAGGATAACAGACGTAGCAGTATAAAACGAAGACATTGGACAATAATATTCGATCAATTTTGAATGAGTTGTATAGTTAGGCCCTGTGCTACAAATAAAGGTTAGGGAGTTGTGTATCTGGGAGCATGGAAAACACATCAGCTGAAATGTTGATCATGATGATGACATTTTAACATGTATTCTGGGTAGTTTCCAAATAACCACAGTATTCAATAGCTAGTTAGTTCTCTTTTATCAATTCACAATGACTGGTCATTATTAGAATACACTACAAAATATGATTAAAATCTATATTTGAGAGACAAAATAAATTGTTATTGTATTGAATGAATAATAATTTTTGTTCCACATCTCTAGACATTTCTAAGGGTTGGCGTTGGTGCATTGCCACCTTACATGTTTAACCTGTAATACCAGTGTAGCACAATATCTTCTTTATAAAATACTGTATATTAAGTTGTGAACCACCAAAAATGATAAGAAATAAATAAACCTTCTAGTTTTTATTTCAGAGAGACACATTTGGTTACAAATGTAGATGTATCAAATGTGACAAATAATAAAACATGTTATAAACAACTGTACATATGATACTTTTGTGACGCCAATATTAAAATATATATATAATCGATTATCAATACAGTAATATGAGATCTGGGCTCTGGTCAAAAGTAGTGCACTATATAGGGAATAGGGTGCCTTTTAGGATGAGACCTAACTCTGACCAAACACTATAGCAAGAGGCTAGATTTATATGATGGGTTGAATTTTTATGTTATACAAGATATGTCCATTCCATTCCAGCTAAACAACAGATATGTAGCGTTTTGCAAAATAAAAAACAGTTGAATACACATCTAAAATCTATGAATAAAAGATGTGAGAACAGTGATATTTTACACACACATAGAAGTACCCATAAGCACTAAGTTCTGATGGAAGAAACACAAATGTGGAAAAGTTGTGGATATAAGTGTTTTGGAAATAAACTCTTCAAACACTTCCAATAGAAGCCCAGCTAACTCACCTGCTAATGCATGCTGTATCTGAAAAAGCAATAAGGACAAAAAGTTTTCAATTTAAAAAAAAATGTACAAGACAAATCACAGCATCTACCTCCATCATCCACAAAGAAAATACAAAACACAAAAGAATGCATTAGAATGAACACTTACCTGAGTCAATGACAATAAGATGAAAGGTAAATAGAAAGTTCCAAGCTTTTCCATGATGACTGTTAGTGTTTCAATAAGCTACATCCATGGGTGCATGGGAGCTTGGATACAGGAGCTCATCTGGAATCTTTAGCGGCAGGGCACGGGTAGATCAGCTCTGTGGGATCCAATCAGAGAGCCCCCAATAAGGACAGTACTCTCTCTTCTCTGCCTGTGGGCTTAGGTCAGTGTACAGGTATCATGATGGGAAGAAGAGAAAGTGTGTGAGGGGGTTGCCAGGCGATGTCCACACACCCTACACCTGATCTTTGTTCTCAAAAAATAGTTTTCAATAAATGCTGTTTCCTGCAAGGTATGATTACAGTACCAGTCAAAAGTTTGGACACAAACTTAAAAAGAACATATAAGGAATCGTGCAGTAAGCAAAAAAGTGCTGAACAAATCAAAATGTATATTATATTTGAGATTCTTTAATGTAGCCACCCTTCGCCTTGATGACAGCTTTGCACACTTTTGGCATTCTCTCAACCAGCTTCAGGAGGTCACCTGAAATTAGGTCTTGAGGTCACCTGGAATGCATTTCAATTAACAGGTGTGCCTTGTTAAAAATTAATTTGTGGAATTTCTTTCCTTCTTAATGCATTTGAGCCAATCAGTTGTGTTGTGACAAGGTAGAGGTGGTATACAGAAGATATCCCTATTTGGTAAAAGACCAAGTCCATATAATGTCAAGAACAGCTCAAATAAACAAAGAGAAATGACAGTCCATCATTACTTTAAGACATGAAGATCAGTCAATCCGCAAAATCTCAATCTCAATTCTTCAAGTGCAGTTGCGAAAACCATCAAGCGCTGTGATGAAACTGTCTCTCATGAGCACCGACACAGGAAAGGAAGACCCAGAGTTACCTCTGCTGCAGAGGATAAGTTCATTAGAGTAAACTGCACCACATATTTCAGCTCAAATAAATTCACAGAATTCAAGTAACAGACACATCTCAACATGAACTGTTCAGAGGAGACTGCGTGAATCAGGCCTTAATGGTTGAATTGCTTCAAAGAAACCACTACTAAAGGACACCAATAATAAGAAGAGACTTTCTTGGGCCAAGAAACATGAGCAATGGACATCAGATGGACATCTCCGCATGTGTGGTTCCCTCCATGAAGCATGGAGGAGGTGGTGTGATGGTGTGGGGGTGCTTTGCTGGTGACACTGTCAGTTATTTAGAATTCAAGGCACACTTAACCAGAATGGCTAACACAGCATCCTGCTGTGATACGCCATCCCATCTGGTCTGTGCTTAGTGGGACTATCATTTGTTTTTCAACAGGACAATGACCCAACACACCTCCAGGCTGTGTAAAGGCTGTTTGACCAAGAAGGAGAGTGATGGAGTGCTGCATCAGATGACCTGGCCTCCACAATCACCCGACCTCAACCCAATTGAGATGGTTTGGGATGAGTTGGACCGCAGAGTGAAGGAAAAGCAGCTAACAAGTGCTCAGCGTATGTTGGAACTCCTTCACGACTGTTGGAAAAGCATTCCAGGTGAATCCGGTTGAGAGAATGCCAAGAGTGTGCAAAGCTGTCATCAAGGCAAAGGGTGGCTACTTTGAAGAATCTCAAATATAACATTTATTTTGATTTGTTTAACACTTGTTGGGTTACTACATAATTCCATATGTGTTATTTCATAGTTTTGATGTCTTCACTATTATTCTACAATGTAGAAAATAGTAAAAATAAAGAAAAAACCTTGAAATAGTAGGTGTGTCCAAACGTTTGACTGGTACTGTATGTGATATTTATTCCTCATTTCTGCTTAATTTACTCCTAATTTCAGCCAAATGTACTCCTAATTTGAATATAACGTGTTTTGTAGGAAGTTATGTGTCTGAGAATGTCTCTAAGGATGTTTTTTAAATGATATTGTCTTCCTGTTTGAAACCCATTGGCATGAAATAACGTGATATTGCTTTCACTTACTTGAAATTCAGTGGTCAAGTAAATTAATTCCTAAATGTACATCCTGGTTTGGTGACAATAGAAATGTGTTTCCTAGACATTTAATACACACGTGTTAAGAGCTGTGTAACTACTGATTGAAATGGACCTAGCAGCCACAAGTAAAGTATCCTGTTGTACCTTGTGTACAGGTATTGTTTGTTAGTCCATTGTGTTTGCTTTACAGAGTCAATGGGAAGAAGTCAGAATACTCTCCCCATCTCTTCCTTCGCATCATAATGTCAGACAGCGGGTTACATCTTCCTCTTGTTGTAGGATTAGACCTCACCAGGGGTCACGTACTGTGAGTTACAAAGACTTTGGCACCTAGAAACCCAACAGAAATATTCTTATTCTAAGTGAAAGGCCTAGTTTAGAATAGATGAGAATAAACCTGTATTAAGATATTAAGCATCACATTCATGTCTATCTCTATGGGGAGAAAGAAAGGCCAGATACAGAATCTGGGATTTTGACTTGGGTCTTTCATGGTGAACTAGAGACACAACAAGTTGTGTGGTGTTCCGTGTGTGATTATGGGAAGGGCTGAATGATGGGATTTAAAATGACTCTTTCTCCATATTTGCGCATCTCATCTAGCCTTGACTGACTGTCTTTGTCAGAAGACAATGAGGGATTAAGCATCTATTATGTGTCCATTGTGGTTGAGATTCTAGAGTTTGAGATAAGAGCTGCGTGTGAAAACAAATATGCCACCTTGATTCAGAGCCTAAAACTCAAACCTTACACAATGAGTGGAAATTGTGTTGATCTATGATTAAGGGAAAAGTGATGTGAACAGAGAGATACAGAGAGATACGGAGATACAATACTCAAATCCCTCTCCTTCCGTCACTCCTCTGTACCGGACCTACCCCTCACTGTTAGGCCATCTGTTCCTCTCTTCCCCTCCCCCTGTCCATCTCCGTCACCCTTAGTCCATCTACCATCAGTCCATCTGCCTCGGTCCATCTACCTCTGTCCATCTGCCTCGGTCAGTCTGTCCCTGTGCATCTGTCCCGATGTATCTATCCCAGAGTACATGTCCCAGTTATCTGTCCTACATCTGTCCCAGTCCACTTTCCTCAGTCCATCTACCTCAGTCCATCTACCTCAGTCCATCTGCCTCAGTCCATCTGCCTCAGTCCATCTACCTCAGTCCAGCACCATTCCCACCAAACCCAAATAGGCCTCATGTTCTCTTTTACTCTTACTGGGACACTTGGAATCAAAAAACTAAAGGAGAGCCACACACTCTAGGATCTCAGATGCAAAAAGTTTATGTCCAACGTTTCGACAGACAAGCTGTCATCAGGTTGCGAGTTCAAACCCCCGAGCTGACAAGGTACAAATCTGTCGTTCTGCCCCTGAACAGGCAGTTAACCCACTGTTCCCAGGCCGTCATTGAAAATAAGAATTTGTTCTTAACTGACTTGCCTGGTTAAATAAAGGTAAAATAAAAAAATAAAAAAAAAATTCATCAGGGTATAATGACAAACAATGCAGGATGACTAGTTTATATAGTGTTAAAAGACACACAGGTGTCTGTAATCATGGCCGGGTGTGGCCTGATATCATTGGTTAATTCTCATATATTAAAATAGCATACAAAAACATAAATGGATAGCATACGATCATAGATACAATGTGGCTACATAGGCCTACAAACACTTACAATGAATAGCAAAATCACAAATAATCACAAGAATGGCTTCAGTTCAGTCTACGTAAGGGTCTTTAAGTTAAAGATCCAGGCAGCCCCTCGTTTTAACAATAAATTGTCGAGGTCACCCCCTCTCCCAGGGAGGGTGGCATGTTCGATGCCAATATAACATAGAGACGAAATCGAGTGGTTTGCTTCCAAGAAGTGGGCCGCAACTGGGTAAGTCGAGTTTTTGCATCTAATGGTGCTACGATGCTCTGAGATACGTACTTTTAATTCACACTTTGTTTTACCCACATCATTACTACAAGGACAAGTTCTAAGATAAATAACTTTGTTTTACCCACATCATTACCACAAGGACAAGTTCTAAGATAAATAACTTTGTTTTACCCACATCATTACCACAAGGACAAGTTCTAAGATAAATAACTTTGTTTTACCCACATCATTACCACAAGGACAAGTTCTAAGATAAATAACTTTGTTTTACCCACATCATTACCACAAGGACAAGTTCTAAGATAAATAACTTTGTTTTACCCACATCATTACCACAAGGACAAGTTCTAAGATAAATAACTTTGTTTTACCCACATCATTACCACAAGGACAAGTTCTAAGATAAATAACTTTGTTTTACCCACATCATTACCACAAGGACAAGTTCTAAGATAAATAACTTTGTTTTACCCACATCATTACCACAAGGACAAGTTCTAAGATAAATAACTTTGTTTTACCCACATCATTACCACAAGGACAAGTTCTAAGATAAATAACTTTGTTTTACCCACATCATTACCACAAGGACAAGTTCTAAGATAAATAACTTTGTTTTACCCACATCATTACCACAAGGACAAGTTCTAAGATAAATAACTTTGTTTTACCCACATCATTACCACAAGGACAAGTTATAAGATAAATAACTTTGTTTTACCCACATCATTACCACAACGACAAGTTATAAGATAAATAACTGCCTTAGTGGAGCACGTAATAACACCTTGGACTGGTATCTGTTTCCCTGTTTGAGGGTGTTTGAAGGATCTACATTTATGAGTGCCATTGCAATGAGCACAGCCATTACACTTGTAGGGGTGCAAATAGACGTTGTGCAGGGATATCTTGGGGTGGTAAATCAGAGTTTACCAATTGATCTCTGAGGTTTCTGCCCCACGAGAATACGATCAAGGGAAGGTCCGAAAACACATTGTCTGTCGAAACGTTGGACATGAAATATTTGCATCTGAGATCCTAGAGTGGGCGGCTCTCCTTTATGTTTTTAGTGTTCCACTACGCTAGCCAGCACCTCGCCTAAATAGGTGTGCGTTTCTTTCGCCTCTAGATTACACTTGGAATCAAACCACATCCATGACAGACAGATGAAGGAACTCAAGGAAAAATAACCAGAACTCAGACCAACATCACATTATTATTTTCAAAACCAAATAGCGACATTTGCAGGCCAGGTCTCTCACTGGTGATCCCACTGAGATTACACACGTTGTTTAAACTTCATCCCAGTGAGATCCCTGTATACAGAGAGGATACAGCTGAGATTCTTATCTTTGAAGGAACTTGACTTGCTGAATCATTCTGGAGAAAAGCCTATACATGGAATGTTGACTGTATGTGTATGGAATACATAACAATTTAATGTGCTTGAATGAGGCCTTCAAACTCCACAACAACAACAACATTAACAACAACAGTCAAATGTCACCGATATTAATTACTAACGGATAAACAATATCCACAGGCATTATTATATTTCCAGATGAGGATGGACTGTATTCCGGTATGGGTGTTATGTGATAGCCTGTTGAATGTAGCTTTTTGTAAAGGCCAAGCAGCGGCTAACAATGGGTCCACACCTCTCTCTCTTTCTTTCTCTCTCTCTCTCTTTCTTAATTTCTTTCTTTCTTTCTCTCTCTCTTTCTTTCTTTCTCCACCCCACCCTGGATGTTTGTGTTTGTCTCCTAGCTAGATGAGGTATTGCAGCTGGCCCAGTGCTATGCCAATGACCTCTTCATGGAGAGGGTGTCAGTCAGGCACACTGACTCCTGGTTCCTATACCTACACATGTTTTCTTACTTGTTTCCCCCCCGTTTCTTTACTTATTAGAAATGGTGTGAATGGCAGTGGTTTCATTGTCTTGGTGAAGCAGGATTGTGTCTGTGTGCTGTTGATTTAGTTCTATTCAGACCAGTAACAGACTGTTCTGTATGTTCTTTGGAAGCACTATAGGCCAGGTGCATTCAACCGGGGGTCCACGGCAGAGGTAATGCAGGGGGTCCACGGCAGAGGTAATGCAGGGGTCCGCGGCAGAGGTAATGCAGGGGTCCACGGCAGAGGTAATGCAGGGGTCCACGGCAGAGGTAATGCAGGGGTCCACGGCAGAGGTAATGCAGTGGGTCCACGGCAGAGGTAATGCAGGGGTCCACGGCAGAGGTAATGCAGGGGGTCCACGGCAGAGGTAATGCAGGGGTCCGCGGCAGAGGTAATGCAGGGGTCCGCGGCAGAGGTAATGCAGTGGGTCCGCGGCAGAGGTAATGCAGCGGGTCCGCGGCAGAGGTAATGCAGTGGGTCCGCGGCAGAGGTAATGCAGGGGGTCTGCGGCAGAGGTAATGCAGGGGTCCGTGGCAGAGGTAATGCAGGGGTCCGTGGCAGAGGTAATGCAGGGGGTCCACGGCAGAGGTAATGCAGGGCGTCCGTGGAAGAGGTAATGCAGGAGGTCCCTGGGTCGCGGCTTTGAGTGGGAGGGGGTCCCTGGGTCGCCGCTTTGGGTGGGAGGGGTCCCTGGGTTGCTGCTTTGGGTGGGAGGGGTCCGTGGGTTGCCGCTTTGGGTGGGAGGGTTCCTGGGTCGCCGCTTTGAGTGGGAGGAGGTCCCTGGGTCGCTGCTTTCGGTGGGAGGAGGTCCCTGGGTCGCCGCTTTGGGTGGGAGGAGGTCCCTGGGTCGCCGCTTTGGGTGGGAGGAGGTCCCTGGGTTGCCGCTTTGGGTGGGAGGGGTCCCTGGGTTGCCGCTTTGGGTGGGAGGGGTCCGTGGGTTGCCGCTTTGGGTGGGAGGGGTCCGTGGGTTGCCGCTTTTAGGTGGGAGGGTCCCTGGGTCGCCGCTTTGAGTGGGAGGGGGTCCCTGGGTTGCCGCTTTGGGTGGGAGGGGTCCCTGGGTTGCCGCTTTGGGTGGGAGGGATTCCCTGGGTCGCCGCTTTGGGTGGGAGGGGGTCCCTGGTTTGCCGCTTTGGGTGGGAGGGGGTCCCTTGGTTGCCGCTTTGGGTGGGAGGGGGTCCCTGGGTTGCCACTTTGGGTGGGAGGGGTCCCTGGGTTGCCGCTTTTAGGTGGGAGGGGGTCCCCTGGTTGCCGCTTTGGGTGGGAGGGGTCCCTGGGTTGCCGCTTTGGGTGGGAGGGGGTCCCTTGGTTGCCGCTTTGGGTGGGAGGGGTCCCTTGGTTGCCGCTTTGGGTGGGAGGGGTCCCTGGGTTGCCGCTTTGGGTGGGAGGGGGTCCCTTGGTTTCCGCTTTGGGTGGGAGGGGTCCCTTGGTTGCCGCTTTGGGTGGGAGGGGGTCCCTGGGTTGCCGCTTTGGGTGGGAGGGGTCCCTGGGTTGCCGCTTTGGGTGGGAGGGGTCCCTTGGTTGCCGCTTTGGGTGTGAGGGGTCCCTTGGTTGCCACTTTGGGTGGGAGGGGTCCCTTGGTTTCCGCTTTGGGCGGGAGGGGTCCCTGGGTTGCTGCTTTGGGTGGGAGGGGTCCCTGGGTTGCTGCTTTGGGTGGGAGGGGTCCCTGGGTTGCTGCTTTGGGTGGGAGGGGTCCCTGGGTTGCTGCTTTGGGTGGGAGGGGTCCCTTGGTTGCCACTTTGGGTGGGAGGGGTCCCTGGGTTGCTGCTTTGGGTGGGAGTATATTTTAGATTCTTCAAAGTAGCCACCCTTTGCTTTGATGACAACTTTACACACTCTTGACTTTCTCTCATCTAGCTTCATGAGGTGGAATGAAGCTGGTTGAGAGAATTCCAAGAGTGTGCAAAGCTGTCATCAAGACAAAGGGTGGCTACTTTGAAGAATGTAAAATATAATATATATTTTGATTTGTTTAACACTTTTTTGGTTACTACATGACTACATGACTACATGACTACATGACTACATACTACATATGTGTTATTTCGTAGTTTTATTATTATTCTTTTTTATTATTCTACAATGAAGAAAATAGTCAAATAAAGAAAAACCCTTGAATGAGTAGGTGTGTCTAAACTTTTGACTGGCACTGTACATAATATCTTTATTATGAATCTTTCAGAGATAAGTCTGAATTACTCCAAGAGATTCATTGATTGACCCAACACAGTGTGGTAATGCAATAGGGTGTGTTTTATTTGAACACAATGAATGCAATGGGAACATTCTCTGCCCTGCAATATGACCTGACGTGTCATCCATATGACATGTATGACTCCAGTGCACAGGAGGTTGGTCGCACATTAATTGGGGAGAATGGGCTTGTGGTAATGGCTGGAGAGGCGTAGGTGGAATGGTATCAAATACATCAAACACATGGTTTCCATGGTTTCCAGGTGTTTGATGCCATTCCATCGGCATTCCGGACATTATTATGAGCCGTTCTCCCCTCAGCAGCAGCCTGAGCTCCAGTGGTATTCTAGTATGTTCTCTGTGCTCCTCTTTCACAGTGACCAACAAACAGCTATACGACCACTGTTACATAACATGCCTAACAACAACCCTATGGAGGCTTCCTACTTAGGGATACTTATGTTATTTCATGTATAAAAAGAAAAAAAGACATGTACAGTACAGCTCACAGACAAAGGAATGATGTGGCACACCGTCTCTCTTGTTTCTCTTGGGTCATGAAGGTAGACTTACACAAAGGACATACATTGTAATGATTTCTCTCTGCTAAACACTAGGATCCAAAATCACAGTTTCAGTCTGTTAGTAAAAAACAATATATGTAGGAGAAAAGACACAGTGGATACAGATAACGAAACGTCAATAGCAAGCATTTGTAATTGAACACATTTAATGTGTCATTTTGATTGCAGAGATTATAATGTATAATTCACAAGCTTGCATGTCTCTTTATAGTCATATCAACCTGCATCAAGTCTTATTGAGTTATAAACTGAAGATAACACACCTTAGATAATTAACTTAATGATGGTTTGTCACAAGGACACATGTTGGACCCAAACAGCATAGATAGATGAAGATAGAATCAAAGGAGGGAGACATTTCAGCTGATTTCTTGACAGACGGGACAGAAGTTGATTTAAGTAGATTACATGTTGTGTCTTTCCAGGGGATTACCTGTAATACAAGACGCAGAACAGAGGGACAGATGAGGGACAGAGCAGAGGGACAGAGCAGAGGGACAGAGCAGAAGGACAGAGCAGAAGGACAGAGCAGAGGGACAGATGAGGGACAGAGCAGAGGGACAGAGCAGAGGGACAGATGAGGGACAGAGCAGAGGGACAGAGCAGAGGGACAGAGCAGAAGGACAGAGCAGAGGGACAGATGAGGGACAGAGCAGAGGGACAGAGCAGAGGGACAGAGCAAAGGGACAGATCAAAGGGACAGATGAGGGACAGAGCAGAGGGACAGAGCAGAGGGACAGATGAGGGACAGAGCAGAGGGACAGAGCAGAGGGACAGAGCAGAGCGACAGAGCAGAGGGACAGAGCAGAGCGACAGAGCAGAGGGACAGAGCAGAGGGACAGAGCAGAGGGACAGAGCAGAGCGACAGAGCAGAGGGACAGAGCAGAGGGACAGATGTATAACAGTAGAACCTGTGTTAATGTGTTAGCTGTCTATATGCTGCTGTTGTTCAAGCCTCTTGTCTGTACGGAATGTCAGTCACTCTGCTGTCAAGGTTTCTTTCTGTTTCCCAGTTCTTCTTCTAGGTTTTTCATTACCACTGTCTAAACAGATGGATGATTTGATTACTGCCAGCCTTGATTAGATTGTGCCAGGCAGTGTTGGCAGGATTGAAATCAAAACCGAACCCTCATGTAAGTTGTGACATCTTCAGTTAAACAAATCTCACAAAAATCAGTTTTGGAATACGGACTTTATGACCAGAATGATCCTATTTACACCTTGTAGACAATTTTGACACTAGAATACATGTTTCTGACTCCCAAAGCTCCTGAGGCTCCTGAGTGGCGCAGCGGTCTAAGGCCCTGCCACTCAGTGCAAGAGGTGTCACTACAGTCCTTGGTTTGAATCCAGGCTGTATCACATCTGGCCATGATTGGGAGTCCCATGGCCCAGCGTCGTCCGGGTTTGGCCGGGATAGGCCGTCACTGTAAATAAGAATTTGTTCTTAACTGACTTGCCTAGTTAAATAAAGGTTCAATCATTTTTTTTTATATACAGTGGGGAGAACAAGTATTTGATACACTGCCGATTTTGAAGGTTTTCCTACTTACAAAGCATGTAGAGGTCTGTCATTTTTTTTTATCATAGGTACACTTCAATTGTGAGAGACGGAATCTAAAACAAAAATCCAGAAAATCACATTGTATGATTTTTAAGTAATTAATTGGCATTTTATTGCATGACATAAGTATTTGATCACCTACCAACCAGTAAGAATTCCGACTCTCACAGACCTGTTAGTTTTTCTTTAAGAAGCCCTTCTGCTCTCCACTCATTACCTGTATTAACTGCACCTGTTTGAACTCGTTACCTGTATAAAAGACACCTGTCCACACACTCAATCAAACAGACTCCAACCTCTCCATAATGGCCAAGACCAGAGAGCTGTGTAAGGACATCAGGAATAAAATTGTAGACCTGCACAAGGCTGGGATGGGCTACAGGACAATAGGCAAGCAGCTTGGTGAGAAGGCAACAACTGTTGGTGCAATTATTAGAAAATGGAAGAAGTTCAAGATGACGGTCAATCACCCTCAGTCTGGGGCTCCATGCAAGATCTCACCTCGTTGTGGCATCAATGATCATGAGGAAGGTGAGGGATCAGCCCAGAACTACACGGCAGGACCTGATCAATGACCTGAAGAGAGCTGCGACCACAGTCTCAAAGAAAACCATTAGTAACACACTACGCCGTCATGGATTAAAATCCTGCAGCGCACGCAAGATCCCCCTGCTCAAGCCAGCGCATGTCCAGGCCCGTCTGAAGTTTGCCAATGACCATCTGGATGATCCAGAGGAGGAATGGGAAAAGGTCATGTGGTCTGATGAGACAAAAATAGAGCTTTTTGGTCTAAACTCCACTCGCCGTGTTTGGAGAAAGAAGAAGGATGAGTACAACCCCAAGAACACCATCCAAACTGTGAAGCATGGAGGTGGAAACATCATTCTTTGGGGATGATTTTCTGCAAAGGGGACAGGACGACTGCACCGTATTGAGGGGAGGATGGATGGGGCCATGTATCGCGAGATCTTGGCCAACAACCTCCTTCCCTCAGTAAGAGCATTGAAGATGGGTCGTGGCTGGGTCTTCCAGCATGACAACGACCCGAAACACACAGCCAGGGCAACTAAGGAGTGGCTCCGTAAGAAGCATCTCAAGGTCCTGGAGTGGCCTAGCCAGTCTCCAGACCTGAACCCAGTAGAAAATCTTTGGAGGGAGCTGAAAGTCCGTACTGCCCAGCGACAGCCCCCAAACCTGAAGGATCTGGAGAAGGTCTGTATGGAGGAGTGGGCCAAAATCCCTGCTGCAGTGTGTGCAAACCTGGTCAAGAACTACAGGAAACGTGTGATATCTGTAATTGCAAACAAAGGTTTCTGTACCAAATATTAAGTTCTGCTTTTCTGATGTATCAAATACTTATGTCATGCAATAAAATGCAAATTAATTACTGTGATTACCTGTGATTTCTTCAGCTTGTCCCAACTCTCCCTCAGACAGTTGGGTCACGGCTAACTATTATCAACAGCAACCCTGGAGCAATTAGGGTTAAGTGCCTTGCTCAAGGTAACATTAACATATTTTTCACCTCAGGGATTTGAACTAGCAATCTTTCGGTTACTGGCCCAATGCTCTGACCGCTAGACTATCTTCAGCCTTTATTGTTGTTGACAACCTCATACAGACTGATGCAATTTATGGATGCTTAGGAAGTTACATGATACTCTTTATGACATGCGGTAACACAAAGGACAGGTTTTGATTAAGCACCTTTCTTCTGGATCTTTCATAATTTTATGTAGTAGATGACGATGTATGAAGTCTGACACAATGCACGTTTCAAAAGTTTACAACAGAGTTTATGATCAGTTCATAGGGTTTTTTTACAGCAATGGTGATGATTTTGCTATACACAATTTAAACTCACCTCTAATCGACACTTCTCTTTCCCCGATAGATCACTAGAAAGAAGAGAAAGAGAAATAATGGTGTTCAGCATAAAAACTAGGAGGTTTAACAAGGGTTCTTCTAAGATCCTTCGAAGTTCTTTGAAGAACCTTAGGGTTCTGGACACTGAAAAATGCCCCCAAAAGGTACTTTGAAGAACCCCATAGGATTTGGGGTTCATCGAGGAACCTCCTTAGTTCTTGTGGGTTCTTGCAGGAATCTAACTGCCCAACTGAAAAATGTGGATTGGATTTTGAAAAACAGCTGGTGCAAGCATTTAACTGATCATGTTTAAGCTCTCCTCAATTTAACGTGAGGTTTCTCCCTTGTATGATCTAAATAGGTATTGTTTTAGGATGATACCGTCTATCTTTTCATATTTGTGCAAATGGCTGTGTTGTTGGGCACTTTCTCCCTTATAAAATTATTTACAAAAGAGAAAATGGACAAAATTCAGTGGATGTCAATCAACAAAGAGGTAAGAAAATGTTGAGGGCTTTAACTGCCCACTTATTTGTGTGTGTCTGCAGGTATTCTGCCGATGAGGCACACAAAGGTATGCACAATTGGTATTGGTTTGTCACATAATGTCATGCAGATCACATGTACTGTAGGCTATCATCTAATTATTATTAATGGGTTCTCTAAAACCTTATAGGATTCAATCACAGCAGCCATCTTGCTCCTCACTGAGCTCTTCGATGAAGATCTCAGAGGTCTCTACATTATGGACAAGGTGTTATGGACAAGGTATGAAAACTGTACAAAAACTGTTGTCAAAAGTGAATAATTTTTCATTCACATTTACCACAAAAACCAAGGAATGAAAGCTGTCATGTGCACGTTTTCTTAATAATCTGTATAATTATTATTTTTGTATTCACAGACTTCACCCTCCCTACACTGCAAAACCCTTCTGGCTATGATTACGAAGGATATCCACACATCAACACGCCAGAGGATATATTGGTTGAACTTGGAGCTCTGCTGGGAGTTGACCTCATATTTAGATTTTTGAATTCTGCTTTGCCACAAATCATAATAAACACTGATTAATAATAATGGAACAAATGAACCCCAAAAAGTTATTCGAGGAACCATTAAAGGGGGTTCTTTGAAGAGGTTCCCCACAGTTTCAATTTGAAGTACCCATAAAAGATCTTCCAGGAGCTGTTTCTTTTTAGAGTGTATTGGGTAGGATATACATTGTCAGTAAAGTTGCCTGGTGAAGTTTACTATCGGACGCCAGACACTTACCCATTCCTACATTGCTTCCGGAGCAGGACACTGTAAGATAATGAGAACAATGCCATTAGATACAAACTAACTGTAGACATTCCCAGTTTGACCTATCTACCACAGAATATATTTATCTGCCTAACAAACCAACTAACTAGTAACAAACTAACCAACAAAACAACTAACCACCTAACAAACAACTAATCAACTAACCAACTACTAAATGACTAACTAACTAACAAACTAACAAACTAACTAATGACTAACTAACTAATGACTACTTCAACTACTAACTAGCTATGAACGTCAAACTAACTAACTAACTATCTATCTACTAGCTAACAAACTACAGTTGAAGTCGGAAGTTTACATACACCTTAGCCAAATACATTTAAACTCTGTTTTTCACAATTCCTGACATTTAATCAGAGTAAAAATTCCCTGTCTTAGGTCTGTTAGGATCACCACTTTATTTTAAGAATGTGAAATGTCAGAATAATAGTAGAGAGAATGATTTATTTAAGCTTTTATTTCTTTCATCACATTCCCAGTGGGTCAGAAGTTTACATACACTCAATTAGTATTTGGTAGCATTGCCTTTAAATTGTTTAACTTGGGACAAACGTTTCGGGTAGCCTTCCACAAGCTTCCCACAATAAGTTGGGTGAATTTTGGCCCATTCCTCCTGACAGAGCTGGTGTAACTGAGTCAGGTTTGTAGGCCTCCTTGCTCGCACACACTTTTTGCGGCAGCAAGTAGCCTAGTGGTTAGAGTGTTGGACTAGTAACTGAAAGGTTGCAAGTTCAAATCCCCAAGCTGACAAGGTAAACATCTGTCGTTCTGCCCCTGAACAAGGCAGTTAACCCACTGTTCCTAGGCCATCATTGAAAATAGGAATTTGTTCTTAACTGACTTGCCTAGTTAAATAAAGATAAACAAAAAAAATACATGCTTTTTCAGTTCTGCCCACAAATTTTCTATGGGATTGAGGTCAGGACGTTGTGATGGCCGCTCCAATACCTTGACTTTGTTGTCCTTAAGCCGTTTTGCCACAACTTTGGCAGTATGCTTGGGACCATTGACCATTTGGAAGACCCATTAGCGACCAAGCTTTAACTTCCTGACTGATGTCTTGAGATGTTGCTTCAATATATCCACATAATTTTCCATCCTCCTGATGCCATCTATTTTGTGAAGTGCACCAGTCCCTCTTGCAGCAAAGCACCCCTACAACATGATGCTTCCACCCCCGTGCTTCACGGTTGGGATGGTGTTCTTTGGCTTGCAATCCTCCACCTTTTTCCTCCAAACATAACGATGGTCATTATGGCCAAACAGTTCTATTTTTGTTTCATCAGACCAGAGGACATCTCTCCAAAAAGTACGATCTTTGTCCCCATGTGCAGTTGCAAACCGTAGTCTGGCTTTTTTATGGCGGTTTTGGAGCAGTGGCTTCTTCCTAAGCTGAGCGGCCTTTCAGGTTATGTTCATATAGAGCTCGTTTTACTGTGGATATAGATACTTTTGTACCTGTTTCCTCCAGTATCTTCACAAGGTCCTTTGCTGTTGTTCTGGGATTGATTTGCACTTTTCTCACCAAAGTATGTTCATCTCTAGGAGACAGAACGCGTCTCCTTCCTGAGCGGTATGACGGCTGCATGGTCCCATGGTGTTTATACTTGCGCACTATTGTTTTTACAGATGAACGTGGTACCTTCAGGCATTTGGAAATTGCTCCCAAGGACGAACCAGACTTGTGGAGGTCTACAATTGTTTCCCATGATGTCATGCAAAGATTCACTGAGTTTGAACTTAGGCCTTGAAATACATCCACAGGTACATCTCCAAATCACTCAAATGATGTCAGTTAGCCTATCAGAAGCTTCTAAAGCCATGACATCATTTTCTGGAATTTTCCAAGCTGTTTATAGGCAGTCAACTTAGTGTATGTAAATTTCTGACCCACTGGAATTGTGATCTGTCTGTAAACAATTGTTGGAAAAATTACTTGTGTCATGCACAAAATATTGCCAAAACTATAGTTTGTTATAAGAAATTTGTGGAATGGTTGAAAACTAGTTTTAATGTCTCCAACCTAACTGTATGTAATCTTCCGTATTCAACTTGACTACTAACTAACTACTAACTAACAAATACTACTGCTAACTAACTACTAATTACTAACAAACTACTAACTAACTACATACTAACTAGCTATGAACTACTAACTAACCATCCAACCAACTAACTAACTAAATAAGTAACTACACACACTCACCAGAGTAGATCCTGCCGGGACAGAATGTGACTTTGCTCCCATCCTGATTGACAGGTGCCACCACCATGGTGTAGACGTCCCCACACATGACCTCGGCCACGTCACAGGAGCTGCTGAGAGGCGGGGGGATGCAGGTGTGGTTGGTGCCTGTCCCAATCAGGTCCACCGTGTGGTTCTGGGGGCCCGAGGAGTGCCAGTACACCCTCAGAGATTTGTTGGCCATCCGGTAGAGCTTGACACTCGATGGACAACAGGCGCCTGGGAGCGAGAGAGGAGTAAAGATTGAAGATTTATATGATGTGGTCTTGAATGGACAGAATGCAAACTGGGGGGAAATATTGGTGTTTGTTTGGGATTATTTAGCAGTTTGTTGAGTGTGCAAGAATATTCTGTGCGTTCATGCATGTATGTGTGTGTGGGTGTGTTTGCAGTATATCTACCTTTGACTAGCTATGTGTGTGTGTGAGTGTGTCTGTCTGTCTGTCTGTCTGTCTGTCTGTCTGTCTGTCTGTGTGTGTGTGTGTGTGTGGCCTATGCATACTCACTGGATGAGAACCCATGATATCTGCATTCTGTCTTGTGGCCTGTCCTGCTGATGGCCTCCAGGCTCACGCTATAGTTGGTCCCGCAGGTGATGCATCCCATCAGGCAGTGTGTGTCCATGGTGTGGCACTTGGCGTGTCCCCGAGATGATGTCAGCGCCGTGACATAGGAGCGCGCCCCTGTAGCGGGGGACCAGGTGACGTTGGTCAAGGCCTGGGTCACCTGGTCTACTGTCAGGGTGTGGGGGCAGCAGGGACCTGGCGAGGGAACAGAACAGATTCTTAGATATCTGGCTAAAACTAGTGCACTGCATAGGGAATACAGTGTCAAATGAGACTGCCCGAGAGTTATCTGTAATGTCTGTATATCTACGGTCTGTATAATCTATGGTCTGTATATCTATGGTTTATATATCTACGGTATGTATATCTATGGTCTGTATATCTATGGTCTATATATCTATGGTATGTATATCTATGGTCTGTACATCTATGGTCTATATATCTATGGTATGTATATCTATGGTCTGTACATCTATGGTTCAAATGACACCCTATTCCCATACTGCACAAATAGGATATCGTTTTAGATTTGCCCTAACAACCACATACACTCTGTCATACAGGGTTTCCCGCACCTGTTTCCAGGGGCACGCTATAGCTGGACAGGCTTGGCCCCACTGCTGTCCTGGCATACGCTGTGACATCATAGGTGGCTCCGCAGGGCAGCTGTGTGAGCTGGCAAGAGGTGGAGAGTGATTGACAGGTGTGTGTGTCAGTGAGGCCCATGGCTGTGACGGTGTAGGTAGTGTTGGGGGTGTTGGGGGCCGTGTACAAGACACTGACACTCGAGGATGAGTTGGTCTGAGATACACTCAGGATCTCTGGAGAACAGGGAGCTAGAGGAGAGATGAGGGGTTAATGGACTGGTTAATTGATTCATTTGTTGATTGGTAAGTTGGTTGATGTGTTGTTTGTTAAAGCTTATTCTTATCCTTGTCTTGTACACAGCAGGTTGGTGGTACCTTCAATGGGGAGGACAGGCTCGTGGTAATGGCTGGAGCAGAATTAGTGGAATGGTATCAAACACATGGTTTCCAATCAATCAAATGTATTTATCAAATGCCCTTTTTACATCAGCCAATGTCACAAAGTACTATATAGAAACCCAGTCTAAACCCCCAAACAGCAAGCAATGCAGATGTACAGTCGTGGCCAAAAGTTTTGAGAATGACACACATATTCATTTCCACAACGTTTGCTGCTTCAGTGTCTTTAGATATTTCTGTCAGATGTTACTATGGAATACTGAAGTATAATTACAAGCATTTCATAAGTGTCAAAGGCTTTTATTGACAATTACGTGAAGTTGATGCAAAGAGTCAATATTTGCAGTGTTGACCCTTCTTTTTCAAGACCTCTGCAATCTGCCCTGGCATGCTGTCAATTAACTTCTGGGCCACGTCCTGACTGATGGCAGCCCATTCTTGCATAATCAATGCTTGGAGTTTGTCAGAATTTGTTGGTTTTTGTTTGTCCACCTGCCTCTTGAGGATTGACCACAAGTTCTCAATGGGATTAAGGTCTGGGGAGTTTCCTGGCCATGGACCCAAAATATTGACGTTTTGTTCCCCGAGCCACTTAGTTATCATGTTTACCTTATGGCAAGGTGTTCCATCATGCTGGAAAAGGCATTGTTCATCACCAAACTGTCCCTGGATGGTTGGGAGAAGTTGCTCTCTGAGGTTCTGTTGGTACCATTCTTTATTCATGGCTGTGTTCTTAGGCAAAATTGTGAGTGAGCCCACTCCCTTGGCTGAGAAGCAACCCCACACATGAATTTTTTATTTTACCTTTATTTAACTAGGCAAGTCAGTTAAGAACAAATTCTTATTTTCAATGATGGCCTAACAGTGGGTTAACTGCCTGTTCAGGGGAAGAATTGTACCTTGTCAGCTCTGGGATTTGAGCTTGCAACCTTCCGGTTACTAGTCCAAAGCTCAAACCACTAAGCTACCCTGCCGCCCTATGGTGGCAGAGAATGGTCTCAGGATGCTTTACTGTTGGCATGACACAGGCCTGATGGTAGCGCTCACCTTGTCTTCTCCAGACAAGCTTTTTTCCAGATGCCCCAAACAATCGGAAAGGGGATTCATCAGAGAAAATGACTTTACCCCAGTCCTCAGCATTCCAATCCCTGCACCTTTTGCAGAATATCAGTCTGTCCCGGATGTTTTTCCTGGAGAGAAGTGGCTTCTTTGCTGCCCTTCTTGACACCAGGCCATCCTCCAAAAGACTTTGCCTCACTGTGCATGCAGATGCACTCACACCTGCCTGCTGCCATTCCTGAGCAAGCTCTGTACTGGTGGTGCCCCGATCCCGCAGCTGAATCAACTTTAGGAGACGGTCCTGGCGTTTGCTGGACTTTCTTGGGTGCCCTGAAGCCTTCTTCACAACAATTGAACCGCTCTCCTTGAAGTTCTTGATGATCCGATAAATAGTTGCTTTAGGTGCAATCTTACAGGCAGCAACATCCTTGCCTGTTTAGCCCTTTTTGTGCAAAGCAATGATGATGGCATGTGTTTCCTTGCAGGTAACCATGGATGACAGAGGAAGAACAATGATTCCAAGCACCACCCTCCTTTTGAAGCTTCCAGTCTGTTATTCAAACTCAGTCAGCGTAACAGAGTGATCTCCAGCCTTGTCCTCGTCAACACTCACATCTGTGTTAACAAGAGAATCACTGACATGATGTCAGCTGGTCCTTTTGTGGCGGGGCTGAAATGCAGTGGAAATGTTTTTTTGTGATATAGTTCATCTGCATGGCAAAGAGGGACTTTGCAATTCATCTGATCACTCTTCATAACATTCTGGAGTATATGCGAATTGCCATCAAACAAACTGAGGCAGCAGACTTTGTGAAAATAAATATTTGTGTTATTCTCAACTTTTGGACACGACTGTAGAAGCACGGTGGCTAGGATAAACTCCCTAGAAAGGCAGGAACCTAGGAAGAAACCTAGGTTCCATTCCATTTGCTCCGTTCCAGCCATTATTATGAGCCGTCCTCCCCTCAGCAGCCTCTACTGGTCTTGTAATGGTAAAGTGAGATCCCATGTAGAACAAAGACAGTAAAGTTGAGGAAAAGCTGATCTCATTCTTAAAATAAAATGTTTTCTGTGTAATTTAAAGTGAATACACCCTTGCACTGTTTGTTACCTATTGTATTGATGTGTGTTTTACCTGTCTCGTGTGTGTGAGGTTTGCAGGTGCGGTTGCAGCCTCGTATTTCGCTGCATGCTGTCACCACCACACTGTACTGTGTGTTACAGCGTAGGTTGGACAGAGCACACACAGGCGCCGTGTCCTTACAGTGGATGACATCATCAATCTCCTCCGCCGTCGTCTCGTATAGCTCCGCCCCCCGCACCGACGACCACATGATCTCCAGGGTCTCCGTCGACACCAGTGCTATGGTAACGTCCTCTGGGCAACAGGGAACTAGGGAGGAAGAGGAGAGAGATGAGTGACTTGACAAAGCTGTGTGTGTGTGTGTGGACAGTATAATAACAGTATAACAACTCTTACTGGTGGTATAGTTGAACACGTCTCCCGGGGGACTGGAGCCAGCCTGGTTGTAGGTGAACATGGTGATGAGGTAGGTGTAGCCACACATGCAGTAAAAGTGACAGGTGGTGTCAGTGGTGTTACAGTGCTCCTCAGACCCGTCGTCTCTCTTGACAAAAGCGATGTAGTACTCCACCAAGGGCATCTTAGTCCACGACACCCAGCAGCTGCCCGCCTGGTGCTCATCTACCCAGACTTGCTCAAGAGGGCATGGGACTGACAGAGAGACACAAGAGCGATATACATATAACTCCAGGCAGGACTCTACATTATAGACCTTATACCATAGTAATAAAATACACAATTTTACATCTGTGTGACAGAGAGAGTCAAGAGATTACATTACCTTATACCATAGTAATAACACTGGAAGTATTGCACGTACATATAAATACACTATTATTACATATGTGTGCCCGAGAGAGACAAGAGAGATTAGGATAACATTACATTACCTTATATCATAGTAATAATATTGGGGAGGTCAGCTTACATTGACCTTTGTAATAACACCGGAAAGATTCATGTTAGTATGGCTACAGTGTAGTGTTGCAACTACTGCCCTCCCGGACATCTACAGAACCTTGTGTCACAGGAAGATCCTGAAGGACTTCAGCCACCCGAGCCATGCCGAAGACAGTACAGGTGCATCAAAGCTGGGACAGAGAGACTGAGATACAGCTTCTATCTCCAGGCCATCAGACTGTTGAACAGTCACCACTAGCCAGCCTCCGCCCTGTACCCTGTCCCCTGTCCTGAACCTTAGTCACTGTTACTAGCCGGTTACCACCCGGAACTCTACCCTTCGCCTTAGAGACTGCTGCCCTATGTACATAGAGTCATTGAACACTGGTCACTTTAATAATGTTTACATACTGTTTTACTCACTTTATATGCATATACTGTATTCTACTGTAGTCATGGCTCATCCTATATAACTATGTTTTTTTTAAATTCTGTATTATGTGTGTATTATTTTTATTGCTGTGTTTTACTGCACGGTTGGAGCTAGCAACACAAGCATTTCGCTGCACCAGCGATAACATCTGCAAATCTGTATACTCGACCAATACATTTTTATTTGATTTATTTATTTGACTTTGGGGTTAGGGGTCAGAGCCAGAGGTAAGGGGTCAAGGGTCAGGGGGTATACATACATGTGATGAATTCCTCTGGGTCAGAGGGGTTGCTGGTTCCAGCGCTGTTCTCAGCTGTAACAGTCACACTGTGGTTCTGCCCGCAGCTCAGTGGGCTGATCATACAGAACCTCCCTGAGGCAGAGCAGTTCTGACCAGTAGAAGTCTTTGCCAAGTAGACGTCTGCCCCATGCACCATCTGCCAGTAGACTGCCAAACCCCCAGACCTGGTCTGGGTCGAAAACAACCGGATGGTCCCAGGGCTGAGAGGACCTAGTGGGGGGACAGAGATACAGTTGTTCAAAGAACGACACAAAAAAATACATTTACTGATATGAACATGAGATTAACATACTCACATAGACACACTCATACATCTAGATGGCATATAAAGTCATACCTGGGTTCTAATGAACTGTGCCAACATCTAGTGGACAGACTATGACGGAAAATTATACCAGCACCATAGCAGACACCTCCCACCAAGTGACTCTTCCAGACTTTGACAATTTCAAAGACTGATGTTATATGCTGATTATGTGTTACATTGTGTCTATTGTTCAGTATTCTGTCTCTAGATACAAAGCATAAATAACTTTTCCCTTTCTGGCATCTTGCCAGGTCTCTTTCTCTCCTGAGAGGTTTTAATACAAGCTAATATTATTAACCAAACACCCAGTTGCCATGCTTACGGGTGATCTGACACACAGTGAGGTCGTCTCCGGGGCGACCGTCCAGGTCCCAGGCCGTGCCCTTGACGCAGTAGATGGTACCGGGCTCCAGGTCATCAAAGGTCATGAATGGGTCGCTGGTGTTGATTTTGAGGCGAGAGTTGGAGCCCTCCTTGATGATGCAGAGGGTGTAGAGGACCGCGTGGTTGACCGGGGACCAGGTCACCAGGATGGTGTCATTTCTGGGAGAGGTGGAGTTTAGCTGTGGGGCCACCACCACTGAAGAGGGAAAGGGAGAAAAAAGATAGATTAATAAACTAATAGATGTAATGAAAGGAGGCAGACAGAGAGAGAGAGAGACAGAGAGAGAGAGAGAGAGAGAGAGAGAGAGAGAGAGAGAGAGAGAGAGAGAGAGAGAGAGAGAGAGATGATACTATCCAGGAAGGAAACAAACCTGTTCCAGGCAAAGATAAAAGAAGAGAGAATATATTGAAAGAGTCCAAACCTGGCCAAACAGAGTCATCTTTTTTGTTTGCTAATGAAATAGAATCAATTTTCCTGTCCTTATGATACGTCCAATTCTCCTTGGGGAGAGGAGAACCTAGTTCTCATGGTTTCCCTTTTCATATTCTGATATGTTTTAAGGCTTAAATGGGGAGATACAGTTTCCGCACAAGGCACCCACTATGACAATAGAGCTGCGAAACTGCACTCCATTATGGAGATAGCAGCCCTTTGTCTCTCAGACACTATGGAGAGGTAGCGTTTCAGTCATGAAACAGTCATTACGATATTAAGTAAACAACTTTTAATTTCAGTTGAAGAGTGAGTGAAAGTTGAGGGAGACTTATTGTCTGTGATCAATTCTTATTTTGGCTTGGATCAGATAGACACTAATTGTCCTTTTACTTTCTAATTATTTTAACAAACTTAAGGCTTTTTTTTAATAAACCTAGACAGGTGTATGTATCTAAACAGGTGTATGTGAACATGTGTATAAACCTGGACAGGTGTATGTATCTAAACAGGTGTATGTGAACATGTGTATAAACCTGGACAGGTGTATGTATCTAAACAGGTGTATGTGAACAGGTGTATAAACCTAGACAGGTGTATGTATCTAAACAGGTGTATAAACCTGGACAGGTGTATGTATCTAAACAGGTGTATGTGAACAGGTGTATAAACCTGGACAGGTGTATGTATCTAAACAGGTGTATGTGAACAGGTGTATAAACCTGGACAGGTGTATGTATCTAAACAGGTGTATGTGAACAGGTGTATAAACCTGGACAGGTGTATGTATCTAAACAGGTGTATGTGAACAGGTGTATAAACCTGGACAGGTGTATGTATCTAAACCATCTACCCGTTCTGATCTGGACGGGTGCTGAGGGCTGGCTGCGTCCCGCGCTGTTGACAGACATGACACTGAGGGTGTAGTCTGTGTATGGCTGCAACTGCAGCACGGTGCCGGGGGAGCTGGTCACCGCGGTCTCTGATAAGAAGTCTCCCACCTCAGACTCAGCTCGCAGGATGTAGCCGCTCGCCCCCATTACCTCACTGAACTCCACAGTGATGCTGTCGCTCTGCTTGGAGTAGGCCTGCTTAATGGTAGGTACCTCGGGGGCTGGTGGTCAGAGCAGAGCAGAACAGAGCATCATCACACACAGGATACAGATATCATCATCCTAATCATCCTAATCATCATTATCATCATAATTATCAGCATCATCATGAACATCATAATTATCAATTTCATCATAATCATCATAATTATCATAATCATCGTCATAATAATCTTCATCATCATAAATATCAAAATTATCATCATCATAATTGTTATCATCATCATAATTATCAGTATCATCATAATCATCATCATTGTCATAATTATCATCATCATTATAATTATAATTATCATCATAATCATCATCATCGTCATAATTATCATCATCATCATCATCATAATCATCATTGACATCATCATCATCATCATCATAATTATCATCATCATCATCATCATAAATATCATCATCTTCTTATTCTTATTCAAATACCTTATTCAAAGCATTGAGAGAATAGCAGGCCTACAATGCGTTATACATAATTCATAATATGTCCATTACGCACACACATGGCCATTATGCATGCATACATACATGAGCTCCCGTCCAACTCTGCACTGCTCAGGACGTTGCCCGCTTTGTCAATGGCCTCGACCCGCATGGTGTACATCGTGTTGGCGGAGAGAGAGTTAACAGAGCCTATGACGGAGTTCCCGCTGAACTGGGCGAATGCGGACGGTTGAGGAGAGTTCTTTGGTGTGGCGGTGATTTTGTAGGAGCTTGCCCCAGAGTAACGACTCCATCGCACCGTCATACTTTTTGTGGACACTTGGAACACGGATAACGTTATGTCTGCAACGTTGTGAAAGAACAGAAATTGTTAAATACATTTTAGGCTTATTATTTGCATGTACTTTATAATCGTAATAACAGTGAAATAAAAGAGAATGTTAATGCGTGCGTCTCTCAAACAATTATGTGGGAAAGTTGGTTTTAAAATGTTAACAAAGAGTTGTTTGAGTACCTTTTTGCGCTCCACATATCTGAAAACCAAACATAAACATCTATAGTTAGTTGGATAATCCAAAAAGCTGTTTTTGAAAAAACGCTAACGGAAACCATTTCAACGGTAGCGGTGGTATTTCATATTTTATCCCTAAAAGGAACATTATACCCCTGGCCTGTATAATATTCTCTCTGCATGACAGGCCGAGAGGCAGCACATTTTTTCTTCACTCAACACAGATTTCAGAACTGGTCAGTGAGCTCAGGGCTTTTTTTCCCTCAATGAATGAATTTGTCCATTGAGCCAAGGTTGGGCATACACTCGTTGAAAGCAGTGTTACTCAGAAGAGCCTGTGTATTTATTTCCCAAACGTCTCCCTCTGTCTCTATGCATTTCTAGAATCATACAAAGTGCATGTTTTCAGATGGTTACAATGACACAGCAGAATAACAATATCATATACAACTGCAATAATCAACACTAAGTTTGTTTAAGCAACACATTATTTGTAGGTCTAATTAGTAAAGATCTGTTCTTACCTCAGATAAACTGATTAAAAGCAAGAGCTGTAACACTTTAAAATCTGTTGCTCCCATTCTTCCTGGAAAGCCTCTGCCTTGAGGCTAAAGATGTATAGTAGGCTAATGCTATTTCTGATTATGACCGCAGGGTAGTGTCAGGGGCTGAACTTTGACGGTTTTCGTTTTTTAGGGGGAATGTTTTCAGAAAATGCCAAAGATTGAGCCCTCCTCCTCCCAGGGTGCCAGCAGGCCTATCAGAGAAGGAGGAGGAAAGATGGCCTACTCAGGTGTAGTACTGGATGTACACAGGTGCACTGTTACACTGTGCCCCATTAAAAAACTACTGTCATTAGTCAACAATAGCAGTTGAGTAAATGTATGTATAATGGTTTAGCTATAGTGTTACATTCATAGGCCAGGTGTGTTCATGTGTGCTCTCTGTGTACTGCATGTTGGTGAGTTAAATATCCAGTTGTATAATGGCAAAATGATGCTTGCATAGCTCTGCATTACAGTGGATAACGTCCTGTTGTGCTGGAGCTACAACACCTGACTGTACACTCTCAGAAAAATGATTCCAAAAGGGTTCTTTAGCTGTCCCCATAGGAGAACCCTTTTTGGTTCCAGGCAGAACACCTTTTTGGTCAAGGTAAATCCCTTTTAGGTTCCATATAGAACTCTCCGTGGAAAGGGTTCTACATGAAACCCCCAAAAGTGTTCGACGTGGGAACCCAAAAGGGTTCTACGTGGAACCAAAATGGCTTCTTCCTGGAACCAAAAGGGGTTCTTCCTGGAACCAAAAGGGGTTCTTCCTGGAACCAAAAGGGGTTCTTCTAAGGGTTTTCCTATGGAGACCGCAGAAGAACCTTTTAGGTTCAAAATAGCACCTTGTTTTTCTAAGAGTTTACAACCAATGTTATGCGGGGCAGAGCAGGTGAACCCAAGTGCAGACTCAGACCAGGAGACAGGGATAAGGTAACCAAGATATTTATTGACAAACAGGGGGAAGAAGGGGTGCAAGCCAGGGAAAGCTTGGGCGGGTTGCAGGGAGCCAGGTGCTGAGGCTGAGGCTGGAGTGAGGGATGTTGGGTCTGGGTAAGCAGGTCGGGAGAGGAATCCAAGGAAGCAGTAGAGTGGGGGGGTCCAGGACAGACGTGGGACTGAAGAAAGGGACCAAAGTCAGAGTGGACGGAACTGTAGAGGAGAGAAAAGCAGCATCAGGCTAAGGGAAAAACAGGTAGAACAGCATTACAAGCTCTATGCGCAGGAACAAACCGCTTGAACCGCAGACCGACTGCGCAGAGGCTACGAACTGGCAGTGTGGAAGTGGCAGGGCTGACTATTTGTAGAGGCCTTGATTATGGAACAGGTTGCAGCTGGTGGGGATCTGCTCTGCCTCCAGCACACCTGTCTCTACCCACACAATCACATACACACACACACAGAGAGTGAGGTAGAGAGCACTGGGGGAGTGGTGGCAGGTTAAGGAGACACAGGATGAGAAGTAGAAGGCTTGGCAGGAGCAGATGTAACAACCAAGGGTGTACAATAAACCGGAGATTGGTGTCAGTTATACTGCGTTGCTACGTGCTATTCTACATCTCCTGTGAGTATTACCTGTCATGAGAATGGTATGCTAGCTATAGCCCAATCTAGCCTACAAGCAGCTAATAGCTCAACATAACTACAATAAAAGCAAGACACCAGGCTTTAGTTAACCATATACCAGGCCATTATAGGAGCTATGATTTATTTGTTTCACCAGATGGGTGGAGGACAGCAACTCAGTTGTTTACTTCAAGATACACAGTTCTTCAAATCGTTTGACAGGAATGTTAGGAATTCCTATAATTATCACTCAAATTTAGGCCTTCATACCCTTTGAAACAGAGAGAAGCCTAAATCCTAAAGGAGAAAATCAGACATTATTTTGTATGAGTCACCTATAGCACTATGTTATTGTTGTGCAAGACACAAAAACATAGCCTTAAGACATGACTTTCTGTTCACTTGTCTGATACAATGTTTCATGACCTATTTCTCTCTGTATTGAGAGTTTTGTGGAAGGCACCTCTCATGGATGGACAGCCAGAGGGTTTTCCCCTAAAGCGTTGATATTTTATGTCTCTTGGATGAAATGGAACTGATTGCTCATTTGACAGATCAATTTGTCAGATCTATTTCTCACTTTCCTTTCAATATATCAAAGTAGGACCCAATCTATATAAATAGTCATAACAATACATGTTGTTAATGTACAGTATGTGGTCAGGGTGTTAGCCTGGGTGCCACATATTTGGAGTTGGCAAGAACACAAACAGATCTGGAACCAGGCTAGGAATGTCTTGGGAACAACACAAACATTTAATTAGTTATTTAGTCTATATGCCACTTGATTTCAAATCAAATCAAATTTGTCACATGCGCCAAATGCAACTGCACACCTGGTTTTCATTCTCCTCATTAATTGTTGTGTATTTAACCCTCTGTCCCCCCCCCCCCCCCCCCCCCCCCCCCCATGTCTGTGTGTGGAATTGTTTGTTGTTTCGTGTATGTGCACGCTAGACTGGTTGGGTTATGTCAACCCATATTGTGTTTAGTATTCTTAGTGCCATGTGTTTTGTTTGCCGAAATAAAAGGCTCCCTTTGTCTACCCAACTTCTGCTCTCCTGCGCCTGACTCCCTTACAGCCAGTAACACATACCTAACAACAACAGTGAAATACTTGCTTACAAGCCCTTGACCAACAATGCAGATTTGAAGAAAAAAAAAATACCTAAAAAATAAAAGTAACTAATAATTGAAGAGTAGCAGTAAAATAACAATAGGCAGACTATATACAGGGGGTACCGGTACAGAGTCAATGTGCGGGGACACCAGTTAGTCGAGGTAATATATACATACATGTGGGTAGAGTTATTAAAGTGGCTTATGTACAGATAATAACAGAGAGTAGCAGCAGCGTAAAAGAGAGGGGGGAGCAATGCAAGTAGTCTGTGTAGCCATTTGATTAGATGTTCAGGAGTCTTATGGCTTGGGGGTAGAAGCTGTTAAGAAGCCTCTTGGACCTAGACTTGGCGCTCCGGTACAGCTTGCCGTGCGGTAGCAGAGAGAACAGTCTATGACAAGGGTGGCTGGAGTCTTTTACAATTTTTAGGGCTTTCCTCTGACACAGCCTGGTATAAAGGTCCTGGATGGTAGGAAGCTTGGCCCCAGTGATGTACTGGGCCGTACTACCCTCTGTAGTGCCTTGAGGTCGGAGGCCGAGCAGTTGCCATACCAGGCAGTGATGCAACCAGTCAGGATGCTCTCGATGGTACAGCTGTAGAACCTTTTGAGGATCAGAGGACCCATGCCAAATATTTTCAGTCTCCTGAGGGGGAATAGGTTTTGTCATGCCCTCTTCATGACTGTCTTGGTGTGCTTGGACCATGTTAGTTTGTTGGTGATGTGGACACCAAGGAACTTGAATATCTCAACCTGCTCCACTACAGCCCCGTTGATGAGAATGGGTGCGTGCTCGGTCCTCCTTTTCCTGTAATCCACAATCATCTCCTTAGTCTTGATCACGTTGAGGGAGAGGTTGTTGTCCTGGCACCACACTGCCAGGTCTCTGACCTCCTCCCTATATGCTGTCTCGTTGTTGTTGGTGATCAGGCCTACCACTGTTGTGTCATTGGCAAACTTAATGATGGTGTTGGAGTTGTACCTGGCCGTGCAGTCATGAGTAAACAGGGAGTACAGGAGGGGACTGAGCACGCACCCATGAGGGGCCCCCGTGTTGAGGATCAGCGTGGCAAATGTGTTGTTACCTACCCTTACCACCTGGGGGCGGCCTGTCTGGAAGACCAGGATCCAGTTGCAGAGGGAGGTGTTTAGTCACAGGGTTCTTAGCTTAGTAATGAGATTTGAGGGCACTAGGGTGTTGAACGCTGAGCTGTAGTCAGTGAATAGCATTCTCATGTTGGTGTTACTTTTGTCCAGGTGCGAAAGGGCAGTGTGGAGTGCAATAGAGACTGCATCATCTGTGGAACTGTTGGGGCGGTATGCAAATTGAAGTTTGTCTAGGGTTTCATGGACAATGGTGTTGATGTGAGCCATGACTAGCCTTTCAAAGCACTTCATGACTACAGACGTGAGTGCCACGGATCGGTAGTCATTTAGGCAGGTTACCTTAGTGTTCTTGGGCACAGGGACTATGGTGGTCTACTTGAAACATGTTGGTATTACAGACTCAGTCAGGGACAGGTTGAAAATGTCAGTGAAGACACTTGCCAGTTGGTCAGCTTATGCATGGAGTACATGTCCTGGTAATCCGTCTGGCCCTGTGGCCGTGTGAATGTTGATCTGTTTAAAGGTCTTACTCACATCGGCTGCGGATAGCGTGATCACATTGTCGCCCAGAACAGCTGGTGTTCTCGTGCATGTTTCAGTGTTACTTGCCTCGAAGTGAGCATAGAAGTAATTTCTCTCATCTAGTAGACTCGTGTCACTGGGGAGCTCTCGGCTGTGCTTCCCTTTGTAGTCTGTAATAGTTTGCAAGCCCTGCCACATCCAACGAGCATCGGAGCCAATGTAGTACGATTAGATCTTTGTCCTGTATTGATGCTTTGCCTGTTTGATGGTTCATCGGAGGGCGTAGCAGGATTTTTTATAAGCTTCCGGGTTAGAGTCCTGCTCCTTGAAAGCGGCATGAGGATGCCTGTAATCCATGGCTTCTGGTTGGGGTATGTAAGTACAGTCACTGTGGGGACAACGTCATCGATGCACTTATTGATGAAACTAGTGACTGATGTGGTGTACTCCTCAATGCCATCGAAAGAATCCCGGAACATATTCCAGTCTGTGCTAGCAAAACAATCCTGTAGTTTAGCATCTGCTTCATCTGACCACTTTTTTATTGACCGAGTCTCTGGTGCTTCCTGCTTTCATTTTTGCTTGTAAGCAGGAATCAGGAGGATAGAATTATGGTCAGATTTTCCAAATGGAGAGCGAGGGAAAGCTTTGTACACGTCTCTGTGTGTGGAGTAAAGGTGGTCAAGAGTTTTTTCCCTCTGGTTGCAAATTTAGAAATTAGATAAAACTGATTTAAGTTACCCTGCATTAAAGTCCCAGGCAACTAGGTGCGCCCCCTCTGGATGAATGTTTTCCTGTTTGCTTATGGTGGTACATAGCTCATTGAGTGCGGTCTTAGTGCTAGCAGCAGTATGTAGACAGCTATTAAAAATACAGAAACTCTCTAGGTAGATAGTGTAGTCTACAGCTTATCGTGAGATACTCTACCTCAGGCGAGCGAAACCTTGCAACTTCCTTAGATATCGTGCACAAGCTGTTGTTTACAAATATACATAGACCGCCACCCCTTGTCTTACCAGAGGCTGCTGTTCTGTCCTGCCGATACAGTGTATAACCTGCCAGCTGTATGTTATTCATGTCATCGTTCAGCCACGACACGGTAAAACATAAGATCTTAAGGTTTAGGTTTAGATCTTATCTGTCGGATATCAGTTTGTCTCTGTGAATGGCTTGTCCTCTGACAAATCAACTGTACATTTCGGTGTTCCTCAAGGTTCCGTTTTAGGACCACTATTGTTTTCACTACATATTTTACCTCTTGGGGATGTCATTTGAAAACATAATGTTAACTTTCACTGCTATGCGGATGACACATAGCTGTACATCTTGGCCATGTTCTGTTATAATCTCCACTCGGCACAGCCAGAAGAGGACTAGCCACCCCTCATAGCCTGGTTCCTCTCTAGGTTTCTTCCTAGGTTTTGGCCTTTCTAGGGAGTTGTTCCTAGCCAACGTGCTTCAACACCTGCATTGCTTGCTGTTTGGTGTTTTAGGCTGGGTTTCTGTACAGCACTTTGAGATATCATCTGATGTACGAAGGGCTTTATAAATAATTTTGATTTGAAATAAATTTGATAAGATAAGATATTATAGTATTTAATGTCCCATTGGTAGGAGTTCGTCCAATTTATTATCCAGCGATTGTATGTTGGCTAGTAGTACGGATGGCAAGGGAAGATTAGCCAATCGTCGGCGGATCCTCACAAGGCACCTCTTGCGTCTTTTTCTCCTGCAAATGACGGGGATGTGGACCTGTTCGGGTGTCTGGAGTAAATCCCTCTCGTCCGACTCATTAAAGAGAAATTCTTCGTCCAGTTCAAGGTTAGTAATTGCTGTTCTGATTTCTAGAAGCTATTTTTGGTCATAAGAGACGGTTGCAGCAACATTATGTACAAAATATGTTTAAAACAATGTGAACAAACAAACAAAATAGCACTGTTGGTTAATTAAGAGCCCATGAAACGGCAGCCATCCTCTCTGGCTCCATCTGGCTCCATCTTGTTACTGCTCACAGGCCTCAGTATCACCCATTATCTGACCCAGTAGGCTCACGTTGTTACTCACCACAGTACACAGCAGTACTGTGTGTCCAAAAGTATCCTATTTTTTAAAATCAAATACAAAGTGCCAAAGACTGATGACAAAGACTGGTCTGGTCATGAAGGAAATGATTAACCTCATATGCAGCAAGGTTATCAGTTAAGATGTGAAGAAACGTGAATACTACCAGGTGTTCCATGTCATACAGTGAAGGCTAATTGTTTGGTACTGACAAAGACACCTCTTTACATGTGAGATGTCTTTCTTTTACATGTAATTCAATGGTAGAGCTTGAACTGAATACTCCCTGTTCCCCAGTGACTATATCTCTGTCATGCATGGCTCTCTAAGTCAGATCCTACACTCTAGAAGTAAAGGTGTCTGGAGCTTTTGGGTTGCCACACTAGTGGAAACGTTCTAGTTTAAAAAGGTTCCTCGAGGAACGCTTCTGAAAAGGGTCTATTTGAGGAACCCCTATGTAAAGGTTCAAACCTGAACTTTATTGTCATGGGAGGGGTTCAATTTTGAACATTCCTTATAATTTATTGTAGAGGTGACAGACAATCAGATTGGAGGCGTGGCTTATTGGAAGCGTGGCTTTCAGGTAGTTTGGTATAGTTTTGGCCAACCGTCCTTGAATATCTTTACATATTATGTTTTTGATTATAATATTATTAATATTAGCATTGCTGATTACGTATTGTAATAAAGTGGTAACTATTCCAACTTTGGGATTTGCATAGGCTCTTGAGGAACTCATACACCTCTGTTAGCCTCATTAAAGCTACCAAACTGTCATTGTTCAACCTTAACATGTGATGACACAACAGAACAGATGAACAGGAATGAAATTTACTCTAACGGGTGGCCAAACACCTAACTAAAATACTAAGCCACGCCTCCACTCCAGGGATCCTCCAGGAACCCGTTGCTCCATCGAACCATTAAAGGTTTCTCCAAGAACCCCTTAGCTAACAGAAGATGCAAATATGAACCATTGATGAGTCACTACTAATTCTAAGCATGAACAGGTGTGGGTGTGAATGAGTAAATGGGGGAAAAAAGGATCAAGTATGGATAAGGCTGTTTTGTGAACCAAGGACAAAGAGAGAAATCTGAGCACGTGGCGGATGGTCTCCTGAGGGATCTCCTCCCAGACCTGGACTAAAGCATCTGCCAACTCCTGGACAGTCTGTGGTGCACCAACGCCAGTCCACAGACTGGCGTTGGTGGATGGAGCGAGACATGATGTCCCAGATGTGCTCAATTGGATTCAGGTCTGGGGAACGGGTGGGCTAGTCCATAGCATCAATGCCTTCCTCTTGCAGGAACTGCTGACACACTCCAGCCACATGAGGTCTAGCATTGTCTTGCATTAGGAGGAACCCAGGGCCAACCGCACCAGCATATGGTCTCACAAGGGGTCTGAGGATCTCATCTCGGTACCTAATGGCAGTCAGGCTACCTCTGGCGAGCACATGGAGGGCTGTGCGGCCCCCCAAAGAAATGCCACCCCACACCATGACTGACCCACCGCCAAACCGGTCATGCTGGAGGATGTTGCAGGTAGCAGAACGTTCTCCACGGCGTCTCCAGACTCTGTCACGTCTGTCACATGTGCTCAGTGTGAACCTGCTTTCATCTGTGAAGAGCACAGGGCGCCAGTGGCGAATTTGCCAATCTTGGTGTTCTCTGGCAAATGTTCTCTGGAGCTGATCTGGCCACCTCTGGTTTGACCTACTAATGAGAGATATAATGAAATGGTTTCAGTGTCTTTAGAGAGGAAAATGTGATATTGCGGTAAGTTAGGTCTTTTACAGGAATCCACGACCACAGGGCATGAAAGAATCCCAAACCCCCAGGAAAATGAACTGTTTTGTGTTGTTTAAGATCATATCTCAGAGAAGGGTTGTGTGTTGATGTCTGTAGGTCTAGGGAAATCACCGATATCTAAAAGAAAATTGGACGGGCGGTTAGGCATGTTTCCCGGACACTTCTCCTCAGACACCCAGAAGAGAACAACAGGGAAACAGAATATTCTACAACAAAACACACAACTTGGCACCGGGCTGGGACAGAGCAAGGAGAACACAAAGACGTCTGATAGAAAAACTCAATAAGTGTCGGTTTTGTCTGCGATATCCACAGGGTGAAAACAATGGGCGGGAGGGTGTCAGGTGAACAAATTATAGTTAAGGGGGACCAAAGTCGATACACATTCTCAGAAGTGAAGGGGCTTTTTTTCTGTAATGTAATATTCTAAATCTGGCCTAGTTTTTATCAACATAATCTCTGTCCCTTTGTGTAGGGGAATGGTGGATGGACAGTTGGCTGGGTAGTACTAGAATAGTGTGATAGGGATGTCCTGCGGCCATAGAGGGAATAGGTTGAGGTGGCTGAATGATACTGGTAGTAATAATAGTACTGAGGTAGCTGTTGTTGCCAAGCAAATGGTTGCAAAGTTACAGTAGAATAGACTCCTGTGTGAACCCTCTTGTGTTCCTCTTAACACACACCGGCCTCTGGAATATGGGGGGCAATTTTGCGACACCAAGATGTTATCTTTTAAAACATTTGACATTTACAAAATAACTGTTTTTTAAATAATTTAATTTAAAATAAAATGATCAGATTCAGTCAAATTTCTCTAATACAACAATCTTCTAAAAACTTCAACATCTGGAAAGCATGTTTTCCTCACTAAAAGACATTCAGAAGTTTTTCTAATTGTAAACTGATGATGTAATGATGGTTACATGACATGAACCAACAAATAGTTATTTGATTCCTTTAGGATTCCTTTTCTTTGCATAATCCTTTGACATAACTATTACAGTACGGGTAAGTGGGAAAGGGGGATACCTAGTCAGTTGTCCAACTGAATGTATTCAACTGAAATGTGGCTTCTGCATTTAACCCATTTTACCTCATAATTCCTCAGTAAATACCAGGTAAAACATGACTGGTACCCATTGATGTTGAAAGAATGTTCTCCTATCTCCATATGGCAGCCTCACCTTGTTGGCCCTGTGCCTGCTTGCTCTGCCTCGGTCCTGGGGGGTGGAGGGGCTGAGAGCTGGGGGAAGTGTCCGCTGGAAAAACACATTGCTGGGCAGTAGAGGTGAGTCTGACTGGGTAGAGCTCCTTCTGTGGTGGGAGACAGACAGCACCTGCTGCTCTCACACTTTGAGTGAGTGAGTGAGTGAGTGAGTGAGTGAGTGAGTGAGTGAGTGAGAATATAGTGTCGGAGTAGACAACACTGGGTGGGAGGCATCTCAGCTGTTCTTCTCCTTGGTCTTTGATTTCTGCATAGTGCATCTTTAAATTGTGACGTGATAATGAAATGAATAAAGTAGTCATGATGAGGCCCAGTCATGACAGTGTCATATGGGCAGAGGTGGATTGGTTGCTGGTCCTTACATGGAGATCTGTAGCTTGGGTTCTTGTATGAGTGCTGGAATGCTGGAGGACTGGAGTGGGTGAGATTGGAGGTCTCCAGAGAACAGTTCTCAGATTGTAAAATGGATGGAGAAACAAGCACAACTACCTTCAGGACCACCGAAGATAACTTTAAGGCAAATTCTGCAAACTGAATGACCAAAATCTGACTCAACAACTGATTTAATCTTGTGTTAAACATATAATGCAAGAATCACTGTTGTTTTTCTAACTGTTCCCTGTATTTTACACCCATTTGTAGAAAGTCAATACCAGGACCACCAACCTGTATTGGAGTGTTTTTTGCTCTGGGTTTTCCCTGGTCTGTCCATAGGCGTAGGGCTTGCTGCTCCCTCTCCTGCCACCTAGTGGTGTACTGTGGAATGGCAGCATGTTCTCAGAGCGGTCTGACTCCACACTGTCTATTCCTGGGGAAAAAAGGACCATACACAGGTCCATAACTTACAAAGAGAGGGGGTCAAGCTCCTCACTCTGGTTCCACTCCTCATTCTAGCATCTCTTTATCTCTTATCTTAACATGTATGGAACAAAAACTTAATTGAGCATCTGACCAAAAACGTAAGACTTTAGTTCTGGCTTAACCGAGATTACATTTATTTGATTACATTTACAATGACTAACATTACATGCTAATATAAGCAATATCTCAATTACATGCTAACCAAACTAATACTAAATTACACATTGGCACTAGAAGGCATCAACAGCTTGGTTTTAAGCCTTCTGTCCTGTCTGTTCTGTCTGTATCTGGAGGTAAGGTAGTTCATCTTCTGGGAGAGGTGAGGCAGCTGGACCAGACCCTCTTCCAGGTCCCTCTCCTCAGTTGGGACACCTCCGACTGTAGGGCCTGCATCGCCTCACTGGAGAGACACCACGAGAGAGAGGTTAGTCAACTCAAAAACATTAGGGTTTTGGTCACTATGATGTTAAGCCTTATTACCTGGTAGTCAGTCCTGGTTATCATTTTCATAAGGTCAAGTTTACTCTTGAGTTGAGTACTCAGTGTCTTTGCCCAGATGTACTGCCTCTACTGGTCAGATGTATAGTAGTCTGTAGACTGGGCCTCCTCTCTCCAATATCGCCAGTCAGATGGATAGTAGTCTGTAGACTGGGCCTCCTCTCTCTAATATCCCCAGTCAGATGTATAGTAGTCTGTAGACTGGGCCTCCTTTCTCCAATATCGCCAGTCAGATGGATAGTAGTCTGTAGACTGGGCCTCCTCTCTCCAATATCGCCAGTCAGATGGATAGTAGTCTGTAGGCTGGGCCTCCTCTCTCTAATATCCCCAGTCAGATGGATAGTAGTCTGTAGACTGGGCCTCCTCTCTCTAATATCCCCAGTCAGATGGATAGTAGTCTGTAGACTGGGCCTCCTCTCTCCAATATCCCCAGTCAGATGGATAGTAGTCTGTAGACTGGGCCTCCTCTCTCCAATATCCCCAGTCAGATGGATAGTAGTCTGTAGACTGGGCCTCCTCTCTCCAATATCCCCAGTCAGATGGATAGTAGTCTGTAGACTGGGCCTCCTCTCTCCAATATCGCCAGTCAGATGGATAGTAGTCTGTAGACTGGGCCTCCTCTCTCTAATATCGCCAGTCAGATGGATAGTAGTCTGTAGACTGGGCCTCCTCTCTCCAATATCGCCAGTCAGATGGATAGTAGTCTGTAGACTGGGCCTCCTCTCTCTAATATCGCCAGTCAGATGGATAGTAGTCTGTAGACTGGGCCTCCTCTCTCTAATATCCCCAGTCAGATGGATAGTAGTCTGTAGACTGGGCCTCCTCTCTCCAATATCCCCAGTCAAATGGATAGTAGTCTGTAGACTGGGCCTCCTCTCTCCAATATCCCCAGTCAGATGGACCGTTGTCTGCAGGTTGGAGCAGGAGCCTTCGCTGTCACTCATTCTCACAGGACTGGAGGCCCCATCAGACTGGAACTGGAGCCTGAGGATAGGTGATAAAAACAACAACATACATTTCATACATTTGAATTATTAATACATTACTGAACTGTCCACTCAAATAGCTTGCCTCACTCCAGGTATGTATGTACCTGTACCTTTCTGTATGACGTTTTGGTTGGGATAGTCCTGTGACTGGGCGACTCGAGTCAGAGCTCCCAAACCCACTGTCTGTCTCTGGACTTACTGTCCTCTACATCCCAGAATAAACACCCAGGATATTGTCAGCTGTATTATCAATAGAACAGCGTTTGTGCCAGTTTGGGAGTTAGTCAATGACACCAACCTGGGATGTGGTGAGGGTCTGTGATGCTCTGGGACCGGGTCTTGACAACAGAGACAAGCCAAACTCACACTACCTCCCAGATCCCACGCACTGTCTGGGTTCAGGGGGGCTCTGCTGCAGGCTACAGTAACAACAGCACAATACCAGGATGAAGACATTGTCTAAATCCACGTTTTAGATGTTCATTTGGAAACACTTTACCAAATCGTACACCTTTCATATATAGCATGTCAGTTGTGCAATATGACTTAGAGACAGTGCATCCTGTCTTACTATTGTACTGATGAAATCACCACTCCATATTACCACAGCTGTGTCACTTTTACTAAAGAGCGGGAGGTTAGTTGTGTGGCCTGTTCTTTATGCACACTTGCTACATTATAGACAAAAGAGGGAAGTGTTGAGGTGAATAGGGAGTTGGTTAGCTTGTTTACGTAGCTAATCCAGTACACTGAAATACCAAAACACTAACTTGTCAGGCATCCACAGTCTATCTCAAGATATCGGGTACTGGCAGGCCAAATACTCTAGAACCATATCATAAGCTGTCCCCTCAAATAGACCCGAGCTCCTCTCCTCTTCCTCCTCCTCCTCTTCCTCTGTGTTGGTGATGTCTAGTCTCTCCAGGGAGCCTTGTGAGAGGCTCAGGGGGAACAGAGAGGAACACAGAGACTAAAACAAACGGTTCCTACTCTTGATGGAGCCCTCCAGCACCTCTGTACCTGAATGTAACACTGTCTCCCGTGGGAGGGTTGGGAGTGTGCTTGCTATCAGCATGCACGTGCACACAGAAACACACACACACATGCACCGACACACATGCACACACTATCCACTTACATCACCATCAACAGTCCACAGACGATTATCGGAATATTTGAATGTACAGTAACTTGTGATTGATGTCAATGTCACGGAAAATAGAGATAATATCCCTCCCCTAGACAGGATTTCTACTTAGGGCCATGAGGCATAAAAACATAAGTATGTAAATGATACACAGTGTTGTATTACAGGAATATAGATGATTAATACTAAACAAGAAACCCATGAATGTAAATGGCATATAGAGAAACTCAAAGAAGTGGGACGTATACCGTAGACTGACTCTGCTGTGTTCTATTGTCTATCAGCTGTTGTCTCTGTGTCTGGGTAGAGGAAATCCCCCTCCTAATCTAGTATAAATGTAATTTATATGAACAAATATAAGGTAGCTGCAGTTTGAAAGAACTGGTTCCATCACAGCCCATATAAAACCTTTTTACAACTGATTAAACACTGTCATCCCTTATAGGGTCCAGAGCTTTCCTAGTTAGGTTAACATATAAGGAAGAAATTGCCCCACCGCTCTGGGACCTATGGTGCCACCAGTCTGACCGCTCTGGAACCTATGGTGCCACCAGTCTGACCGCTCTGGGACCTATGGTGCCACCAGTCTGACCGCTCTGGGACCTATGGTGCCACCAGTCTGACCGCTCTGGGACCTATGGTGCCACCAGTCTGACCGCTCTGGGACCTATGGTGCCACCAGTCTGACCGCTCTGGGACCTATGGTGCCACCAGTCTGACCGCTCTGGGACCTATGGTGCCACCAGTCTGACCGCTCTGGGACCTATGGTGCCACCAGTCTGACCGCTCTGGGACCTATGGTGCCACCAGTCTGACCGCTCTGGGACCTATGGTGCCACCAGTCTGACCGCTCTGGGACCTATGGTGCCACCAGTCTGACCGCTCTGGGACCTATGGTGCCACCAGTCTGACCGCTCTGGAACCTATGGTGCCACCAGTCTGACCTCTCTGGGACCTATGGTGTCACCAGTCTGACCTCTCTGGGACCTATCGTGTCACCAGTCTGCTTGCAGTTGTCAGTTATCGTCAGGTATGTGGAGGATCAGGGTTTTATTCAGTTACGTTTCTTGGGATACTTTGATGTGTCAAGTGGGCGAGATGTGCAGTCTGTGTTTGACTTTATGAATTTTGAAATGTCTGAGTTTAACTTCGTAGAGAAACTCGTTGTCCAAACCTACGATGGCGCAGCTGTAATATAATGTATCTGCTATTTGTATCTACAGCTAAGTCCCCTCCTGCTCCCTGATTAAGAGGTGATGACTACTCCACTCCACTACCATTGTCAACTTTCTCTTGACATGAACTGAAGCCACAACGTCTCATGTGCCCATTCATCCACTGGCACATTGAATGTTCCCCTTCCAAGCACTGTGAGTACCCCTATCAATTTTCCCTCATTACTTTATGTAGACTCAATCACATAAACAATCACATTATTACACCTCAAAGATTTTACTCCTTGCTTAGACTAACTCATTCTTAGCTCTTTTGTCTTGTGTTATTGTTTTTTATCTTCCCCGTAAAATCCTGTCCTGCACTGGTCAAGCCTCTGAACACCTCAACTCATGCCTCATACCCTCATTCAATCACTGCTGTGATCCCTTCCCAACACTGTAAGTAGCCCTCTCATTCCCATTCCCCATAATGTTGTACTTTAAATGTCTTTATTAAATGCTTTAGGTTAAAATAATTAGTCTTTCATAGTTTTTGAAACACACGTTGTGGTCTCCGTGCGTTCCGTGCCTGTGCCGTGGGTCTCCCATCCTCCTCAATGTTTCAAGTCACCAGCCTCCACTGGTTGATGCATGTACAATGAAGGAAACACAGATGGTGTAATTAGTCCCTTTAGGTTTAGCTGATCACACTTAACATTACAGAGGCTTATACCAGTGTAAATAACAGAGCAATAATCTATGTAACTACTCTATGTAAAAAAGCTTGTACGTACATGCAGTAATCATTAAGGTATTTGAGTGAGCGAGTGAGTGAGTGAAAGAGTGAGTAAGCAAATACATGGCAAAACAAAGAATGAACAGCTATGCTATGAGTAAATGAGTGTGTTACATTATGTGGAAGGACCACCAGGGGGCAGGCTGTGCCCACGGTTAGAAGCCCAGCCCGGCGTGTGAGTGCAGGGGATCCGAGGCAGCTAAGCACACCTGGCGGGCACTAATCACATATTCTCTTCCTCCGACATAAGATACGGGAGAACCAGTAGTGGGGAGAGCTCGGTGGAAAAGGGACGTGTTGATTCTACAAAAGGAGGACTTACCTGACAGGCGATAGAAGAAAGGAAAGGACCACCTCTTGGGAATGGCAAACACGGATTCTCACCACCACCAGAAATGAGCTCTCCACGAACGTATAGTTAAGATGGTGACACCCCGTGATTTATGTTATAGAAGAGAAAATACCTCCATAGAGAACTTTGTTCTAGGTCAAAAACTGCTCCGGACTTGTTTATTCCACCTTTCCACTTTAGAGCAACAGACAAAATACTTGGCCCGCTCACAGTTACCTTGTGCAGGGGTGGTGAGGGGGTGAGCAGACCCGGAGGACTGGGCTCCCCACAGTGACAGGGGTGGTGAGGGGGTGAGCAGACCCGGGGGACTGGGCTCCCCACACAGTGACAGGGGTGGTGAGGGGGTGAGCAGACCCGGGGGACTGGGCTCCCCACACAGTGACAGGGGTGGTGAGGGGGTGAGCAGACCCGGAGGACTGGGCTCCCCACACAGTGACAGGGGTGGTGAGGATGATTGGGAAGAGGGACTTGGCTCCCCACACAGTGACAGGGGTGTGGAGGATGATTGGGAAGAGGGACTGGGCTCCCCACACAGTGACAGGGGTGTGAAGGATAAGTGGAGAGGGGGACTGGGCTCCCCACACAGTGACAGGGGTGTGGGGGATGATGAGTGGGGAGGGGAGAGCTGCTGCTCACACACGATCCTGTCAATCAGCCCTTTAATGTTCTCTAGGTGCATCTCTATCCTGAATATCTCTCCCTCCACACACAAAATAACCGATAATATGCATAATATGCATCACTGTGACCTGTATGCTCTCATTGGCTGGCCCTCACTACATATTTGTCACCAAACCCACTGGCTCCAGGTCATCTATAAGTCTTTGTTCGTTAAAGCCCCGCCTTATCTCAGCTCACTGGTCACCATCGCAACACCCACCCGTAGCACACGCTCCAGCAGGTATATTTCACTGGTCATCCCCAAAGCCAACACTTCCTTTGGCCGCCTTTCCTTTCAGTTCTCTGCTGCCAATGACTGGAACGAACTGCAAAAATCACTGAAGCTGGATTCTTATATCTCCCTCTCTAACTTTAAGCATCAGCTGTCAGAGCAGCTTACCGATTACTGTACCTGTACATCTCTACTTGCACATCATCATCTGCACATCTATCACTCCAGTGTTAATGCTAAATCATAATTATTTTCGCCTCTATGGCCTATTTATTGCCTTCCCTCCCTACTCTAATCGTTTGTGGAATGACTAGACCAAGGTGCAGCGTGGTAGGCGTACATCGTTCTTTTTATTGATGACACCAAAAGCAAAATAACAACGACAAAAAACGAAAGCGCACAGTTCTGGAAGGCAAAATAAACTATACGGAAAACAAGATCCCACAAAATCCAAAATGAAAATGACAACTTATATATGATCACCAATCAGAGACAACGATAGACAGCTGCCTCTGATTGGGATCCATACTCAGCCAAAACCACAAAGAAATAGAAAACAGATTTTCCCACCCGAGTCACACCTTGACCTAACCAAACATAGAGAATAATAAGGATCTCTAAGGTCAGGGCGTGACAGTTACCCCCCTCCCCCCAAAGGTGCGGACTCCGGCCGCAAACCTGAACCTATAGGGGAGTATCCGGGTGGGAATCTACTCTCGGTGGAGGCTCCGGTGCGGGATGCCGACCCCGCTCCGCTTGAGGCTCCCCCCACTTCGGTCACCGAAGTGGGATCGTCGCCGGGACCTCCGGACCGTAGATCGTCGCCAGAGGCTCTGGACTGGGAACCCTCGCTGGAGGCTCTGGACTATACTGACCTGGTTACACATCTACCATTGTTGTTGGAAAAGTGCTGGAAATATCTATGTTAAAATAAAACAGCTGAGTCAGCACAGTACGGTTCTGGTTGGCCCTAGCGTGAGTCAGGCAGACATGTACTGTATAACTCAACCTTCTCACACACAATAAGACACTGTACATCAGTTGACCTCTAAACTCTCGGGTCGAACTGGCCTGTGTTCCTGGCATGGCCCATGTAGTTCTGCATCTCCAGAGCTCAGTGCTCTTTCTTACAGATGCAACTCCTCTCCAGCTGGTCCTGGGGATACTTTTAAACACCTAGACACAGGACAATGGCCATGGTTTGATATAGCATTATGACACAACAATATACTCTGCTTACAGAATCAAGGATATGAGAATCAACTGTTATTATACAATGGGTGGGTCTAATCCTGAATGCCGATTGGTTAAAACTGCATTCCAGGCGGTGTCTATTCCAGCCGCTGATGTTAAAATGCCTATTTACTCTGTTCCATCTGACTGTGCAATCCACTGTCTCATCAGCCCAGCCAGGCAATTTATAAACTTTAGAACACAGTCCTGAACATAAATATACTTTTTAAGTAAATTAAAATCAATTAACCATTTGTTGCTCTTCAATAGTAATTGACATGGTGTTCAACACATTTTGAATTCATCCACCTGTAAAATTCTGTATAATTTAAATTAAGGGTGGTAATGCACCACTATAAAGCTTTAGTTTGCTTTACAGGTTACCTTCTGCATAAACCGACTGACAATATCCCTCAACTCCCTGGCCATCCTTTCCCCTTCATTCAGACTCGGTTGGTCAGTGTGGGTTTGAGAAGTGTTGGGCTGTTTAGAGTGGTTTTGTTGGTTTGGCTCCTCAGTGAATTGTCCGGCAAACACAAAAGCTGAGACGGTGCAGATCCACTTTATGTTATGGCCTAAATCCTACATCATTGAAAATGGAAAGTATCTTATTTGTAATTGATGTGAAAAAATGTGAAAAAATATAATATAATGAGAAATTACTCATTTCATTCCTCAAGTTGCATCATCTCATGTAAACTGGTTATGTAATACATTTGTCATCTTTTTCTCTCAATACTTTGCCCTTGAATTTTTTTTAGGGGGTGAACCCTCACTCTTAGATTGTGACTGTGCGTGTAACCAGAATCATATGTCATCCGACCCCATTTGTCACTAAGGAAACAGGTGGCTCTTGGCCAGGTAATTTGTAACAGAGCGAGGACCAGTCATAATATCAGATGTCAGAGACAGCATCTTGCCTGATGGAGATAAGGTGTTGGGGAGGTCTTCTTGGTCACCACAGTCAAACTACAGGGTAAGATTAGATAGCGCTTGTGTCTGTTGAAAGAAAAGGTTACAAGTTGTACAACATTTCCATTGAGACTTTTTTTGATTGTTTAAAAAGTGATAATAGTATGAAGGTTATTTAAGTCCATTTAACAGAGCAAAGACAAGACCATTGTAGAGTCTCATCTGATCAATGAAGTTTTCTGCATAGTCAGCAGTTTATCATATTTAGCCTCAAAGAGAGATATGAGAGAGATGTGTTATGCATTAAGGATGTGTGACTCATTTGTAGAGTGGTTTACATGGCAGACTAAACTGGCCCTCTGAACCCACCTGTAAATGATGCACCAGTCCTGGGATGGTCTCTGTCTGTTTGTCCTGGTCTCTGAACACGTAGAGCCTCTATGAGGGCTGAATAGAGTCCTCCATCACTATTGTAGAAACTCTGTGAGGGCTGAATAGAGTCCTCCATCACCCTATTGATCACCTCCAAAGCAGAGGACCTACCCAGTGAGGACTCAGGCCTGGAGAAGATGGGGGGCCTGGAGAAGATGGGTGACTGGCTGACAGGTCTCACCGGACTGCTGGTACTCTTTGAGATTTTCACCTTGGAGAAGTCAGGGAGCTGGTAGTGGACTTCAAATCAAAATCTAATTTTATTTGTCCACTTACAGTGAAATGCTTACCTACAAGCCCTAACTAACAATGCAGTAATTTTTGCGATGTGTGGGCGTGAGTGATGTGAGTATAATGGTAGGTTTGTGTGTGAGCAGTGCTTGACAGGGGCAGGAGCTCACCAGAGCTGAGTACAGGCACCTAACAGGTTCTACTACTTGAGTTCCTGCACCTCTTACAGAATATTGGCTTAAACTATTGCAGTCAGTAGTTCCTGCACCTAAATATAAACAGTACCGTCACACAAAAAGAGCACCGGCACCTATTTCAGTCCAAGTCAAGCACTGTGTGTGTGTGAGAGTGTGTGTGTAGCCTCGCCTACAGTATGTGGGTGTGTGTATGAGTGATGTGTGTATGAGTGGTGAGAGACTTGATAAACTTGCTCTTCAGCATAACGAGTATTTGACGATCCAGTGTTAGAAGTTCAAAAGCATGGCAGACTAAGCTGTATGCAGTCGGTATAAGTGCAATTCTATTAGGACAACTAAACTTATAAAATAAAGGTTTTATAAAATAAAACATCTCTATCCTGCTGAGAAGGCTGTGCAACCTCTCAAAACAATCAACCACAAGACCTGCTGGCAAGTTATCAGCGTATACCTGTTGAACCCAATGAAACTCACCTGACCTGGCCCCAATCTCATCTATTTATAATGTGTTATATGCTACACAGCATTGTTTCTTATGGGATCTTCAAGTTCTGACATAACCCACCAGTTACGTCTGTCACATTGTTTCAAGATCTAAGGCAGTCGAATGTATGTGGATTCATCAATAATGTACATTGTATCACGTCTAAACTTGACGTGCGAGAGGAGGAGTTTGATCGCTTCAGTAAACTCCCGAAAAAAGTATGGGGGAGCAGCGAGCTCACTTCACTCTCTTCCTTCCCTGCTGCTGACAAACGCCGAGCTTTTGAAAGCACTTGTGTGTTTTGGCCAACTTCTCAATTTATGCAAACAATACTAACTTAGCCTGTCAGTTTGCTAGCAGCTATCTACATTTTATTAACAGCTAGCTACTGCCTAACGTTCTGCAACAGTGGCAGTGCAACTATTCAGGCTCCTACTTTTTCAGGCAGTCCGTTTACTTACTAGTTTTCAACCCCCCAAACTGAGATGTTTGCATTAGTAAATGCCATTATAGTCGAGAATGATTTTGTTTTATTCTTCTGATTATTGCATATTTTGCTGGCACACTTGACACCTTGAAACTGCATGAGGATAACGTGATTTACTCTCTCATCCTACAGTTAAAATTCATTATTGAAATGTCATTGGTCCACAGACGGGTATAATGGGCGTGGCTATCTTTGAACCTGTTCCGCTGATTGGCTACTGGACTAACAAAACAGAGTCGACTCATCGAAGTTTCACAAAAGTTTATTGCTAGTTATGTTAGCGAATTGGCGAATTTATAAGCACATATGGCAATAAATATAAAGTTTTATTATAAAGTTGTAGAATAAAAGTGAAATTGTATTTACCGTCCGAGTCGAAGTATCGAAACGGGGAGTAAAACGCATTGTTCGAACTGGACCGCTTAACGTAAGTGGACTAGCTAACGTTAGCCAGTTGAGCTAATGTTAGCTACGGTTACAGGTTGCAAAGGTCTCTGGTTGTGTACCCATAGCGTAGCCCTCTAGCTATAAGCTAAATAAATAGCTATATGGTTGTGGTTGTAGCTTGCACGTTTGTTAGAACTGGTTTGTTGGCTACTTAGTTATTTTTCTCAGTTGATTTGCTGATCAAATCTTTCAGTTCACTATTTGGGGAACGCCTTAGCTATATTCGTCAAAATAAATATAATTTGCTAATCAAATACAGTATGTTTTTGGCCTATAGCTATGTCTCGTGTGTGCACAATATCTACAGTTGTTTACTAACTTAGTTAGCTTGCTACTGTAAAATTGCTGTGTTAAATTGTCTTTTTTTCCTACACAAGTTCCAGTGTATTTTTCTGGGAAATCATGGTATGACTTAATCTCTTCTGGGAAATGAATAAGGGAACTAGGCAACAAAATGTGAAAAAAAACACTAGAAGGACATTCAACTATTGATAGTAATCTATTCATTTTTTTCCGGGCTTCTCAGAGTCCCAATCCCCGCTAGCTAGCCAATCCCCACACTGAATCATTTCAGGTGAGGGGTGCATCTTTCTAGATCTGCCCCCTCTGTTTTGATGGTGATTTTCTGGCTGCATTACTGCTCTCATGCATTATTATGCTTTGGTGTTTCCGGGTTTGCATGATTAATGAGAGGATATGGACTGGTTAATTAGAGGCTGTGGACTGGTTCATGAGAGGCTGTGGAAACAAAGTGAGTAGACCACCCTGTGAGTACATTAAAGATGAGCTCATGATAACAATTCTGTGTGTGATGTGGGAGCCAGCCTCCTGTCAAGCTATTCTTTTAAATGACTGCTTTTGTTGCCACAGCTGCACTGTAGTCGTACATCACTTGTCCTATTAACCACTACGTACGTCATAGTCGCACACAGACCGCTTTGTCACCGGCTCAGACACATACAGTTGAAGACGGCAGTTTACATACACCTTGGCCAAATACATTTAACTCAGTTTTTCACAATTCCTGACATTTAATCCTAGTAAAAATTCCCTGTCTTAGGCCAGTTAGGATCACCACTTTATTTTAAGAATGTGAAATGTCAGAATGATAGTAGAGAATGATTTCAGCTTTTATTTCTTTCATCACATTCCCAGTGGGTCAGAAGTTTGCATACACTCAATTAGTATTTTGTAGCATTGCCTTTAGATTGTTTAACTTGGGTCAAACGTTCCGAGTAGCCTTCCACAAGCTTCCCACAATAAGTTGGGTGAATTTTGGCCCATTCCTCCTGACAGAGCTGGTGTAACTGAGTCAGGTCTCTAGGCCTCCTTGCTCGCACACGTTTTTTTCAGTTCTGCCCACAAATATTCTATAGGATTGAGGTCAGGGCTTTGTGATGGCTACTCCAATACCTTGACTTTGTTGTCCTTAAGCCATTTTGCCACAACTTTGGAAATATGCTTGGGGTCATTGTCCATTTGGAAGACTAATTTGTAACCAAGCTTCCTGACTGATGTCTTGAGATGTTGCTTCAATATATCCACATAATTTTACCTCCTCATGATGCCATCTATTTTGTGAAGTGCTCCAGTCTCTCCGGCAGCAAAGCACGCACACCCACGACATGATGCTGCCACCCCTGTGCTTCACGGTTGGGATGGTGTTCTTTGGCTTGCAAGCCTCCCCCTTTTTCCTCCAAACATAGCGATAGTCATGGCCAAATAGTTATATTTTTGTTTCATCAGACCAGAGGACAATAAGTACAATCTTTGTCCCCGTGGGCAGTTGCAAACCATAGTCTGTCTTTTTTATGGAGGTTTTGGAGCAGTGGCTTCTTCCTTGCTGAGCGGCCTTTCAGGTTATGTCGATATAGGACTTGTTTTAGTGTGGATATAGAAACTTTTGTACCGGTTTCCTCTAGAGGTCGACCGATTATGATTTTTCAACGCCAATACCGATTATTGGAGGATCAAAAAAAGCCAATACCGATTAATCGGACAATTTCTTTCTTTCTTTATTTGTATTAATGACAATTACAACAGTACTGAATGAACACTTATTTTAACGTAATATATAATACATCAATCAAATCAATTTAGCCTCAAATAAATAATGAAACATGTTCAATTTGGTTTAAATAATGCAAAAACAATATGTTGGAGAAGAAAGTAAAAGTGCAATATGTGCCATGTAAAAAAGCTAACGTTTAAGTTCCTTGCTCAGAACATGAGAACCAATGAAAGCTGGTGGTTCCTTTTAACATGAGTCTTCAATATTCCCAGTTAAGAAGTTTTAGGTTGTAGTTATTATAGGACTATTTCTCCCTATACCATTTGTATTTCATATACCTTTGACTATTGGATGTTCTTATAGGCACTGTAGTATTGCCAGTTTAATCTCGGGAGTTGATAGGCTTCAAGTCATAAACAGCACTGTGCTTCAAGCAAAGAGCTGCTGGCAAACTCAGTAAAGTACTGTTTGAATGAATGCTTACGAGCCTGCTGCTGCCTACCACCGCTCAGTCAGACAGCTCTATCAAATATCAAATCATAGACTTAATTATAATATAATAAACACACAAATACGAGCCTTTGTCTATTTATATGGTCAAATCCTGGAAACGATCATTTCGAAAACTAAATATTTATTCTTTCACTGAAATACAGAACCGTTCCATATTTTATCGAACGGATGGCAACCCCTAAGTCTAAATAATGCTGTTACATTGCACAACCTTCAATGTTATGTCATAATTATGTAAAATTCTGGCAAATGAATTATGGACTTTGTTAGGAAGAAATGGTCTTCACACAGTTTGTAATGAGCCAGGTGGCCCAAACTGCTGCATATACCCTGGCGCGAATGCGCTTTTGATAAATCATCACCCGTTTGACAAGCTAGTTAAACTAGTAATATCATCAACCATGTGTAGTTAACTAGTGATTATGTTAAGATAGTTTTTTATAAGATAAGTTTAATGCTAGCTAGCAACTTACCTTGGCTCCTTGCTGCACTCACGTAACAGGTGTTCAGCCTGCCACACAGTCTCCTCGTGGATTGCAATGTAATCGGCGTCCAAAAATACAGATTGTTATTAAACTTGATATCGGCCCTAGTTAACCGGGCGACCTCTAATGAAACTAGTCTACTTTCGAAATTCGCCATTTTGAATCCAAAATGGGTGACCTGTGTGATTTGTGTAGATCCAATGAGAAAAGTGAGGGGGGGTGGGGACTTTGGATCACTACTGGCTGTATGCGAACGAACGAGTGATGTGTGTTTGGAGCAATACTGGCTATATCCAAGGCTCAGTCAATCGGTCACATAACAGAATGCAGCACGCGCCTGAAGAGAGAAGAGACACCAATGTGCTAGTTTCAGCATCAGCACGCGCTGAAAGAGCGGAGAGTAGAATGGAAGTTTACCAGCTACAGCAGCGCATCCCCTGGACAATAACGAAAAGGTAGGTGAGAATTCTGACCACGGCGATGTGGGTGAGAAGTTGATGAAGTGTACTTCATGAGCTGTAACCGAAAAACAACTGGCATTTGGAAAGTTTGAGGTGAGGGAGAAAGTGTGGTGGAACAAGTATTGTTAGCATAGTTAAGTATCTTGCTACAGTAGTTGGGTGTCGAATTCTCCATTAGCTAGCCAGAGAAATGTTGTGCAACAATATCCAACTTAACTGATCAAATAATTGAGTTTATGGTGTGAAAATTAGCTGGCTAATAAGGTCAGACAGCTAATGTTAGCTAGCTAACGTTACAACATCAGATGAGGTAACGTTAGTAACCTAACCATTCGCTATAGTATTAACTGGTCCTTGCCGTTCCTCAAGTTATAACGCGTTAGTTGCTTACTGGATCCTGGCAATCTGAGTGAAATGTTAACAAACTAACTAGAGTAAGGTTTTCCCTCAACAGAATGTGGTTAATTTTCAAAACGTGGCGTTGCTTGTTAAACAAGTGGATTCAGGGCTCAAGTGTAGCTGCAGCTGGCTTAACCCTTCTTGTCTTAAGGGTAAAAAAATGACCCGTCACAATGTTTAACAGCAGAGAACCGCCTAAATTATATTTTTCCAACTTGAAATTATGACTTCCTAGAGTGACCTCAGCATTTAGAAAAAGTGAAACATCGCCTTTTTCATATTTCCATGAAAGCTGTACACCACCAGCGTACAAATACATTTTTGACCCGGCAGTTATAATGAGAAATTGATTTAACTCAGCCAGCAGCAACTGAACCATGTGCCATGGTTGGCACAGTTAGAAAGAACAAGCCTGAGCTCCCCCCTGCACTCCTTCTCATCAAAGTTTGCCTTCACCACCACTCTAGTTTCTTACCTCCCAAAGAGGAACAATAATGTTGTCCTCCTGAGCACACTGCACAAAACGGCTGAGATCAGTGATCGTGAGGACAGGAAGCCAGCCATCATCCTGGACTACAGCCACAACAAAGGAGGTGTGGAAAACCTGGACAAGGTGATTGGAACTTACAGCTGGCCCTTGGTCATCTTCCATAACATCATTGATGTGTCCTCATACAATGCCTTCGTGATATGGATCAAGATCAGCCCTACCTGGATGCCCGATAAGCGGAACAAGAGGAGGGTGTTCCTGGAGCATCTGGGAAAGGCACTTGTAACCCCACACATTCAAAGAAGGGAGCGCCTCCCCCGCACAGCAGCCTTTGCAGCCTTTGCAGCGCTTGTGAAAGCTGTTCAGGGGGCGGAATCTTGCCCTGAGCCATCTGAGGCTGCAGCTGGGGCAGACGAGAGGAGGAGATGCCAATTCTGCCCCCCCCCCCCCCCCCCCCCCCCCCCCCCAAAGAAGGACTGTAAAACAAATACTATGTGCTGCACATGTGGGAAATACATCTGCAAAGTCCATGCACACACACTTGCATACTAATTAGAGTTGATTGATTTATGTATTTCACATTTTGGTTTTGTTTCTTATACACCTTGTGGGTGGGGGCTATGGTTAAAAAATGAGAGAAGGCTAGTATTTTGTAGTTGAATTCCTCATTGTACAGTCTATAAGAATATATCACTATGTTGCCAAAAAATTGTTATTGTTTCCCTTCAATCAAATGCATTCAAACTACTCTGCACATTTCTGCTACTTTCTTAGGCAATACAAGTGCTATATCTTGCAATTATTTTTTTACACCTATGCAGTACCTTTTAGAAATAATAATTCTCTACTTTAGTAAGGAAAACAATTGACAGGTGTGTTGTAATAACTAGTGTCCACTGATTAAATGCAGTCTTTCTGCCTTGTGAAGAGGGAAAACCAAGATATTCAAAGTTTGATGAATGACAGGCTGTTTCTAAATGCAAAATAGATTTTGGGTTTAAAATTAAGCTGCTTTATTTTAGGGGTTTAGTGAAGGCGGGTCATTATTTTACCCTTAGGACAAGGAGTGTACCGAATGTTAAGACTATATACAAGGGTTAAGCTGGAAGCCACTAGAGGTGAAAGGAACACCACACACTTTCCCTCTTTCTCACTTTCAATACAGTGGATAAAAAGGGCTATGCCAGGTGTACTCTCTGCCTGAAAGAGATCAATTATACCAACAAAGGGTATGGTATCATGCTGTATTCACAACGTAACAAGCAGCTCGACAAAGAGGTCTGTGGTGAACCATCCCCAGGTTGAAAGTAGATTACTCCTGGATTAGAAAAGTGATGATTCACAACAACAAGTCTTTGAATAATCTTTGTGAATGTCATTTAGTTCCAGGCTGTTGCGATACTACCTACTGTCAGAATATGCCTCTCTATTATCCACCAATGAATATCAATATGCACCTGCAGCATACATTTGAATACCGCTTCCTGTTTTTTATATTTGTAATAATTGTGCTCTTGACACTGAGCTGATAGTCTAATTTGGTTTCAGGAATAACCTGTTAATTAGGCCTACTCCTCATTACCAAAACGTGCATCTGGAAAGAGGCGGCCTACTTTATCATGTGGGAAGGAGGCAGCGTTTGGTCTTGCACTGGTGGCGTTCCTTATCTACGACTACTGGGCTTTCTTATCACTGTACTAACAATGGATTTTCCACACAGTCGTAACTGGGCAGGTCTTTTTTCAAACTTCTTTTGTCAGCCAGGCTACTTTACCTACTTCTTGCTAAGTAATACAAGTTTAATCAATTTGAAATTATAATTTCTGTGGTGGATACATGTTCTCTTTTGCCTACCAATAATTTGCATACAGTATATTACATGTATCTGTGGTGATTGGGAAAAAATCCTCTCCTGTTTGTCTGCTTGCCTAGGCTAGCTGTATCCTCCCACTTAGGTAGACCCTGAGCACTGATGATTGAGTCATTGATTGACAGCTTGTGTGTGGTGAGGGGTGAACATATGCACTCCTGTCCTGCCCTGCGTGTGCACGCTGTTTAGTGGGTGTTGCCATGTTGTCGCGTGGCCAGAATGAAGCTTCACACACAGCATCTTGTGTTCTCTTCACAGAAGACTGCTGAGGAGAGCTGTGGTGGCACTGACAAGGCAAGCCAAGCTCAAACAGTAGGAGAAATGCAGCCTCCTGGACTGACGGGGAACTCTGTCTGAGGATCTCTGTCTGGGGCTGTGGTAATGTCTCTAGACAGACTAACATTTGAAGGACAAACAACCTTACCAAAAATGGAAATATTAGGATTTTCCAACAACTCTTGTGAAGGTTCAGACCACATCTCCTAGGTCCATCAGATGTTTTTTTCATTATCACAATTTTTCGGATTAACTGGGATCGTCCCACTTATGCTCTTAAATGGATTCCGTTGGCTCTCTGGTTAGCATTCAAGATGAGGACCAGTCCTATCGTGTCCGATACAGGTAGGCAATACCCTCCTCATACCCCCCCCCCAGCATTATACTGTCATTGTCTCAATCGTTGGTCAACATATTTTGTTTCATGTATGGCCTAGATTGGGTGCTTTAAACTCCCCTTCATAGTAGTGAAGAGTTAAATTGTTCCTTTTAAATTTTTATTTTTTAACAGCAATGATCATTGTAGGATTTGACACAGTAGACCATGTAGTCTAGATTTCATCCTGATGTCTCAAAAGTCTGTTGCATGGGATGAGATCAGATTTTCCTGAGCTTTCAGGTGTCAATTGGTAGGCTACATTTCCCTCTTCTTCCATTTTAAGTGGAGTTGTGAGAGGAAGTTCCATGTAAGTGGAGTTGTGAGAGGAAGTTCCATGTAAGTGGAGTTGAGAGTTGAGGGATGGTTGGACTGTAGACTAAATAGTTGAGTGGGTCCTGTTCCCATGTTTATGGCAGGCTGGCAGGTCACTGACTTTCATAGGTGTCGCCCAGCACCTGGCCCAAAGTAAAGAGCACCGGCAGGTGTGACCTGGGGGGAAAAAACAGCAAAAACTGCTCCAGGCTTCTCAATCAATATTTAACAAGCCTCTGAAACATTGATGATTATTTGCTTCGTATTTCAAATTTCCAAATGAGATGATTCAACTTCTTTTGAAAGGAGTGGTAGAAGGCACCATGGTTGTATGTTCAACCATGTTCATCTCCGCTTAGGATTTATAGGCATTTTCCTGGTCAACCATTTAGAATGCATTTGAGCATTAACGCGGAGGTGACAGTTATGGCATATGTTCTCAAACGCTTCAATGTTAGTGTTGAAGGTAGGCCTAACTCCTAGTCAAACCCTGTACGTTTTAATTGAATAACTTAAACCTCCTAGTAGAGCTGGCACGATAATCTGAAAATGATCGATAACGACCGTACTGAGCACTTATCGCAGGCATTTTGCTGATATTGTTCATTATGATAAGTAGCCTATACTAGAGAAGTGTGAAATGAAATAAGGTTGCTAATATGGGTGATTGTTAATGGGAAAATTTGATGGCTACAACCATAAAACCAGAAGTAGTAGTTTTAAAGGAAATATTTGTTATAAACGTATCGTTCTATTTATGGTTATCGCATCAATTCAAGCAAATGATCGCTATATGGATTTTTATCGCTACATCCATTTTTCCCCAGTTTTACAATCTCAGACAGAGACCTTTAACAAAGCTCTCTGATGCTGCCCAGCAGCGTTGTACACGGGGCCTGTATAATCACAGCCAGGTGACAAGGCCAGAGAGAGACAAGTAGATTACCTCATGTAGTAACGCTGACAGTATATTTTCCCCTTTTATCCTTGGGGTTAGCCTACTTTATTGCAACCGTAGTGTGTGGTATGCAAACAACATGGTCGTTGGTGACTTGTGGGAATGGAAGGAGATCTTCTCAATGTTTTGGTAAAATAATCTCAGTGAGATATTGAAGAGCGTAGGCTACCTCAGCCCTGGTCCGGAATGTGTTTAGCTCTCGACCGTTGCACAGGAATCATCTTTAAACCCAGTGGAAGCCTCGTTAGATGCCACTCGGATGTACCATGTGCTGTTGTAGGAGAAAGAAACCCAGGTATGGTTGTAGTGTGTGGTTCAAATAACCCAATTAAGTTAAATCCAGTATCTGTCACTGTACAGTACAATCATTTGTTATTTTATCTGCAAGACTGACACATTGTTCAGTCTGTAAACAGTAAAACACATTTGATTTAAATACAGTAAACAAAAACACAACTATAGATGTTTTCCCTTCAGTATCAATGTTATAACCCTTTATCTATAATGTTTCATAATGCATAAGATGTGTTTTAGTAGGTCAGGTGTAATGTCAGTCAGTATTCTGTGAGAGCTTTCTAAAAGGAACACTGGGTGGGTGGGGAGCACCTGATACAAGAGGGAAAACTGGAAGTAAAAAACATGCATGAATACAGTTCGTCTCTTCTAACAAAGTGATGGGCGCTTTTGCAGTAGAACACACAAGATGGTAAAGAGACTGTGTAACAATTGAAGCCAGGCTGCATGAATATCACTAATCTGCTCCTAATCTGTTAATCTACCTGCCTCTCTGGATGCTCCTCTCTGACCCTGTCTGGGGTTAAAGTGACCAAAACACCAAGAATGTTACAGCACCATGAGCGTTGCAGATCCAATGTCTTGCTCAATCCCTATTCTACACAGGAGAGAACCATGCCTGTAGACAATACACTTCTGTCTGAATGTTCTGTAAACATTGAGCCCACTGAATAGCCCAGTCCTCAGTGGAGCTGTCTGCCAGATTGCTGCATATTGTACTATAGGGACCACGTAGAGAGGAAGTCAGCCCTAACCATAACAGACAAACCCTGATAAACCAAGGCTATTGTCCTCCGGACTAAGAAGGAAGTAGCCAAACAAACTCCAGTCTGATGGAGAGTGAGAGGGATGCTAGTCATACGTTTTTTTCTGCTTCTAGAACTTGAACACTTAGGCTAACGGGGGGCTTTGGTTTCTGGTTCATTTGAACTGTGGCCACTTTGGGACGTTTGGGCTCAATAAACTTGGGTTTTGGACCAGACGATATTTTCTCCCGTCTGTGCCTACTGAACTCCACCAGCTCCGTGGACCTCTAATCCTATCTTCTACCTAAACCGTTTCTGCTGCCCCCTGTAGGATGGAGGCGTCTTGTCTGGAGCTGGCCCTGGAGGGGGAGCGGCTCTGTAAGGTGGACGACTACAGCGCAGGGGTGTCCTTCTTCGAGGCGGCCATCCAGGTTGGAACTGAGGACCTGCAGGTGCTGAGTGCCATCTATAGCCAGCTGGGCAACGCCTACTTCCACCTGCATGATTACGGCAAGGCCTTGGAGTTCCACCATCATGACCTCACCTTGACCAGGTAGGAACACCCCTATCACCAGGCAGGAAAGAATACGCCCTATCACCAGGCAGGAAAGAATACGCCCTATCACCAGGCAGGAAAGAATACGCCCTATCACCAGGCAGGAAAGAATACGCCCTATCACCAGGGCCGTATTAATAAAGCTTCTCGGAGTAGGACCAGGTCATTGTTCCCTCTTATCAGCATGACCTCGCCACATAATTCCGCTGTTAGGAAGTAAGCATTTTGCAATTTAAAGTAGATGAGCTTTTCCTTCCCATGATGACATTTTACTATCCCATTCTCAGGACCATCAGGGACCAGCAGGGAGAGGCGAAAGCCAGTGGTAACCTAGGCAACACGCTAAAGGTGTTGGGTAGGTTTGATGAGGCTTTGGTCTGCTGTCAGAGGCACTTAGACATCGCCGTGGACCTGCACGACAAGGTGAAATGAATTCATTTGTGTTTTTTCCCAGTGTTTAAATTCAGCGTTTTACTTTTTGGAATTGGTTTTGGAATTGACATTGCCTCTATTCTTCTGTCACTTCGTTAGGTGGGGCAGGCGAGGGCGCTGTATAACTTTGGGAACGTGTATCATGCCAAAGGCAAGACCATCTGTTGGAGCGGAGCGGAGCCTGGAGAGTTCCCTGAGGAGGTCATGACTGCACTTAGGAAAGCAGCGGAATACTATGAGTGAGTTAGTGTGTTCATGTGCCTTACGTCTAGTACTGTAGAGTAGAAATAAAGGGCATATTGTCATATATATATTATACACACATTTCAATTGACGGGTATGCTATCACTATTTTACGATGTAGAAAATAGTCAAAATAAAGAAAAACCCTTGAATGAGTTGGTGTGTCAACTTTTGAATAGTACTGTATTTTAAACAATGTTTATTTTCAACTATTTGTCTGTATTGTCAGAGCAAACTTATTCATAGTGAAGGAGCTTGGAGATTGTGCTGCCCAGGGCCGAACATACGGTAACCTTGGCAACACACACTACCTATTAGGAGACTTCCAGAATGCAGTGGCCTCACATGAACAGGTAATTACAATCTGATCAAAGTTTATAACCTATCATTAAGTGCTGGATTCAATCAAAGCTGTACTGCTGTAGCATATAAAACACACACTTTTACCCTATGGCCAAACAGAATAGTGGTTTTACGTACTGTAGTAGAAATACCAGTTAGACTCTTTTCACTGGAAGATGAGCAGTAGTTTTTACACAAAGGAACTCCAGAAACATTACTAAGGCAGTTTTGATTAAGTCCAGCCATTAGTCTTTTGTCAGATATATTTCTGTTTTCAATGGTGCTCTGCAGTTCATTATGTCCTGTATGGCTCATTTAAATCCAGAAAGACTGGAGGTAAACATATGACACAATGAAAGACTAGAGTCGCTGGCTGTACCGAGACCAAAGTGTTGTAATGTGTCTGTGTGTTCGTCCATTTCTTTCCCAGCGCCTCCAGATTGCCAAGGAGTTTGGCGACCGCTCGGCAGAGAGAAGGGCCTACTGCAACCTGGGGAACGCCTATATCTTTCTGGGGGAATTTGAAGTGGCAGCTGAGCATTACAAGTGAGCCAAACGCCCAGCCCAGCCATTCATCTTCTCTTAATGAAGTTCACTCCCCTTGAGAAAACAACACTTCTTTCAGTCTGGAGGGTGTAACACTGTTAGAACGCAGTAGGGTTTCAGGAGAGATGGCCGCAGCCATGCCTCAAAGGACACACAATGTCAAGAGACAGAAAACAGATTTGTTTGTGTGTGTGTGTGTGTCTGCATGTGTGCATTCATATACTAAACCTAATTTCAGGAACAGAGTAGCTTTTGGGGTGTGTGTCACTATGAATGAGAGCCAGTGATCTGTTGTGGTTGTCAGGAGGACTCTGCAGCTGGCCAGACTGCTGAAGGACCGGGCTGTAGAGGCTCAGGCCTGTTACAGTCTGGGAAACACCTACACATTGCTCCAGGACTACGATAGGGCTATAGACTACCACCTCAAACACCTCATCATCGCACAGGACCTCAACGACAGGATCGGTGAGGGCCGGGCGTGCTGGAGTTTAGGGAACGCTCACACAGCCCTGGGGAACCATGACCAGGCCATGCACTTTGCTGAGAAACACCTGGAGATCTCTAAAGAGGTAAACTACATAATCATAAAGTATCATGAGTAGGGCTTTTGCGGTGACCGTATGACCACCACACCGGCGGTTACGAGTCAAATGCCACGTGACTGTTTAGCCAAGGTAATTAGGCTTCTCCAAGCTCTGATGCTGCTGATGGTCATTAGTAGCCTACCAAACGTGCTAACACTCAGCACTCTATTGTCCCTCTAAGCACTCTGACATCAATGCAAATGTTTTCAAAAATCAAATAAAACACTAAATGAGAGTACATGGGCTCAGGTTGCGCAACATTTCTATAGGCTATGCAATTGGCAAGAAAACAGAGTAATGACCTCCACTAAAAAGAGGAGGATCCCATCAGCTTTCTATAGGCTAGGCCTACTATTTACTTCTCAACTTTCCTAATATTAAGCACATGGCTTCTCTTTACAACAGGAGCCTACCTGGCTGGCATGAAAATGAACTATTTAAGTGCATAGATGACATGTATTTTCTCCCACTGCTCCTGTTTTGAGACGGGTGCATGATAATGGTCCATTCTAAATCAAAGCAAAATGTCACATATATAAACTCAGCAAAAAAAGAAACGTCCTTTTTTCAGGACCCTGCCTTTCAAAGATGATTTGTAAAAATCCAAATAACGTCACAGTTCTTAATTGTAAAAGGTTTAAACACTGTTTCCTGTGCTTGTTCAGTGAACCATAAACAATTAATGAACATGCACCTGTGGAACGGTCATTAAGACACTAACAGCTTACGGTAGGCAATTAAGGTCACGGTTATGAAAACTTAGGACACTAAAGAGGCCTTTCTACTGACTCTGAAAAACACTAAAAGAAAGATGCCCAGGGTCCCTGCTCATCTGCGTGAACGTGCCTGCTGCAAGGAGGTATGAGAACTGCACATGTGGCCAGGGCAATAAATTGCAATGTCTCTACTGTGAGACGCCTATGACAGAGCTACAGGACAGACAGCTGATCGTCTTCGCAGTGGCAGACCACTTGTAACAACACCTGCACAGGATCGGTACATCCGAACATCACACCTGCGGGACTGGTACAGGATGGCACAACAACTGCCCAAGTTACACCAGGAAACCACAATCCCTCCATCAGTGCTCAGACTGTCCGCAATAGGCTGAGAGAGGCTGGACTGAGGGCCTGTTGTAAGGCAGGTCCTCACCAGACATCACAGTTGCACAAACCTACTGTCGCTAGATCAGACAGGACTGGCAAAAAGTGATCTTCACTGACGAGTTGTGGTTGTGTCTCACCAGGGGTGATGGTCAGATTTGCGTTTATTGTCGAAGGAATGAGCGTTACACAGAAGCCTGTACTCTGATCGATTTGGAGATGGAGGGTCCGTCATGGTCTGGGGTGTCACAGCATCATCGGATTGAGCTTGTTGTCATTGCAGGCAATCCCAACGCTGTGCGTTACAGGGAAGACATCCTCCTCCCTCATGTGGTACCCTTCCTGCAGGCTCATCCTGACATGACCCTCCAGCATGACAATGCCACCAGCCATACTGCTTGTTCTGTGTGTGATTTCCTTCAAGACAGGAATGTCAGTGTTCTGCCATGGCCATCGAAGAGCCCGGATCTCAATCCAATTGAGCACATCTAGGACCTGTTGGATCGGAGGGTGAGGGCTAGGGCCATTCCCCCCAGAAATGCCCTATGAACTTGTAGGTGCCTTGGTGGAAGAGTGGGGTAACATCTCACAGCAAGAGCTGGCAAATCCGGTGCAGTCCATGAGGAGTAGATGCACTGCAAAATGTAATGCTGCTGGTGGCCACACCAGATACTGACTGTTACTTTTGATTTTGACCCCCCTCTCTTTGTTCAGGGACTCATTATTCAATTTCTGTTCGTCACATGTTTGTGGAACTTGTCCAGTTTATTTCTCAGTTGTTATATCTTATGTTCATACAAATATTTGCACATGTTAAGTTTGCTGAAAATAAGCTCAGTTGAGAGTGAGAGGACCTTTTCTTTTTTTGCTTATTATTTAATTTGGGATCTATCGCATCCCACAACCGACCCAAACTGTTTGGAATATTTATTTCTCACACATTATAGAATAGGTTGACTTTTGTACTATTTTATTTTTATTTCACCTTTATTTAACCAGGTAGGCAAGTTGAGAACACCTTTATTTAACCAGGTAGGCTAGTTGAGAACACCTTTATTTAACCAGGTAGGCCAGTTGAGAACACCTTTATTTAACCAGGTAGGCTAGTTGAGAACACCTTTATTTAACCAGGTAGGCTAGTTGAGAACACCTTTATTTAACCAGGTAGGCTAGTTGAGAACACCTTTATTTAACCAGGTAGGCTAGTTGAGAACACCTTTATTTAACCAGGTAGGCTAGTTGAGAACACCTTTATTTAACCAGGTAGGCTAGTTGAGAACACCTTTATTTAACCAGGTAGGCCAGTTGAGAACACCTTTATTTAACCAGGTAGGCCAGTTGAGAACACCTTTATTTAACCAGGTAGGCCAGTTGAGAACACCTTTATTTAACCAGGTAGGCCAGTTGAGAACACCTTTATTTAACCAGGTAGGCCAGTTGAGAACACCTTTATTTAACCAGGTAGGCCAGTTGAGAACACCTTTATTTAACCAGGTAGGCTAGTTGAGAACAAGTTCTCATTAGCAACTGCAACCTGGCCAAGATAAAGCATAGCAATTTGACACAGAACAACACAGAGTTACACATGGAATAAACAAAACAGTCAATAAGTGATTTTTGCAGTTCGTTCCAGTCATTAGCAGCAGAGAACTGGAAGGAAAGGCGACCAAAGGAGGAATTGGCAATCGGGGTGACCAGTGAGATATACCTGCTGAAGCGCGTGCTACGAGTGGGTGCTGCTATGGTGACCAGTGAGCTGAGATAAGGCAGGGCTTTACCTAGCAGAGACTTGTAGATAACATGTAGCCAGTGGGTTGGTGACGAGTATGACGCGACGGCCAACCAACGAGAGCGTACAGGTCGCAGTGGTGGGTAGTGTATGGGTCTTTGGTGACAAAACGGATGGCACTGTGATAGACTGCATCCAATTTGTTGAGTAGGGTGTTGGAGGCTATTTTATAGATGATATCGCCGAAGTCGAGGATCGATAGGATGGTCAGTTTTACGAGGGTATGTTTGGCAGCATGAGTGAAGGAGGCTTTGTTGCGAAATAGGAAGCCGATTCTAGATTTAATTTTGGATTGGAGATGCTTAATCTCAGTCTGGAAGGAGAGTTTACAGTCTAACCAGACACCTAGGTATTTGTAGTTGTCCAGGTATTTGTAGTTGTCCACGTATTCTAAGTTCGAGCCGTCCAGAGTAGTGATGCTGGACGGGCAGGCAGGTGCGGGCAGTGATCGATTGAATAGCATGCATTTAGTTTTACTTGCATTTAAGAGCAGTTGGAGGCCACGGAAGGAGAGTTGTATTACATTGAAGCTCATCTGGAGGTTAGTTAAGTGTCCAAAGAAGGGCTAGAGGTATACAGAATGCTGTCGTCTGCGTAGAGGTGGATCAGAGAATCACCAGCAGCAAGAGCGGCATCATTGATGTATACAGAGAAGAGAGTCGGCCCGAGAATTGAACCCTGTGGCACCCTCAGAGACTGCCAGAGGTCCGGACAACAGGCCCTCAGAGTTCAGTGTGTCAAATCGATCAGAGAAGTAGTTGGTAAACCAGGCGAGGCAATCATTTGAGAAACAAAGGCTGTCGAGTCTGCCAATAAGAATGTGGTGATTGACAGAGTCAAGTCTTGGCGAGGTCGACGAATACTGCTGCACAGTAATGTCTCTTATCGATGGCGGTTATGATGTAATTTAGGACCTTGAGCGTGGCTGAGGTGAACCCATGACCAGCTCTGAAACCATAGCGGAGAAGGTACGCTGGGATTCGAAATGGTCGGTAATCTGTTTAACTTGGCTTTCAAAGACCTTAGAAAGACAGGGTAGGATAGATATAGGTCTGTAGCAGTTTGGGTCTAGAGTGTCACCCCTTTTGAAGAGGGGGATGACCGCAGCAGCTTTCCAATCTATGGGAATCTCAGACGATGTGAAAAAGGTTGAACAGGCTAGTAATGGGGGTTGCAACAATTTCGGCAGATAATTTTAGAAAGAGAGGGTCTAGATTGTCTAGCCCGGCTGATTTGTAGGGTTCCAAATTTTGCAGCTCTTTCAGAACATCGGCTATCTGAATTTGGGTGAAGGAGAAATGGTGGGGGCTTTGGCGGGTTGCTGTGGAGGGTGCCGGGCAGTTGACTGGGGGTAGGGGTAGCCAGGTGGAAAGCAAGACCAGCGAAGAGATGCTTATTGAAATTCTCAATTATAGTGGGTTTATCGGTGGTAAGTGTTTCCTAGCCTCAGAGCAGTGGGCAGCTGGGAGGAGGTGCTCTTATTATCCTTGGACTTTACAGTGTCAACATGGTTGTCTTTAGAGTTGGAGCTACAGGATGCACATTTCTGTTTGAAATAGCTGGCCTTAGCTTTCCTAACTGCCTGTGTATATTTGTTCCTAATTTCCCTGAAAACTTGCATATCACGGGTGGCTATTCGATGCTAATGCAGAAGGCCACAGGATGTTTTTGTGCTGGTCAAGGGCAGACGAGTCTGGAGTGAACCAAGGACTATATCTATTCCTAGTTCTACATTTTTTTGAACGGGGCATGCTTATTTAAGATGGTGAGGAAGGCACTTTTAAAGAATAATCAGGCATCCTCTACTGATGGGATGAGGTCAATGTCATTCCAGGATACCCCGGCCAGGTCGATTAGACAGGCCTGCTCGCAGAAGTGTTTTAGGGAGTGTTTGACAGTGATGAGGGGTGATCGTTTGGTCGCAGACCCATTACGGATGCAGGCAATGAGGCAGTGATCGCTGAGATCTTGATTGAAAACAGCAGAGGTGTATTTGGAGGGGGAGTTAGTTAGGATGATATCTATGAGGGTGCCCGTGTTTACGGATTTGGGGTTGTACCTGGTAGGGCAATTGATCATTTGTGTGAGATTGAGGGCATCAAGCTTAGATTGTAGGATGGCAGGGGTGTTAAGCATGTCCCAGTTTAGGTCACCTAGTAGCACGAGCTCAGAAGATAGATGGAGGGGCAATCAGTTCACATATGGTGTCGAGGGCACAGCTGGGGGCAGAGGGTGGTCTATAGCAAGATCCAACGGTGAGAGACTTGTTTCTGGAAAGGTGCATTTTTAGAAGTTCAAGATCGAATTGTTTGGGTACAGACCTAGATATTAAGACAGCCTGCAGAGTTCTGTCTTTGCAGTAGATTGCAACACCGCCCCCTTTGGCAGTTCTATCTTGGTGGAAAATGCTATAGTTAGGGATGGAGATTTCAGGGTTTTTGGTGGTTTTTCTAAGCCAGGATTCAGACATGGCTAAGACATCCGGGTTGGCAGAGTGTGCTAAAGCAGTGAGTAAAACAAATTTAGGGAGTAGGCTTATAATGTTAACATGCATGAAACCAAGGCTTTTACAGTTACAGAAGTCAACAAATGAGAGCACCTGGGGAGTGGGAGAGCACCTGGGGAGTGGGAGATGAGCTAGGCACTGCAGGTCCTGGATTAACCTCTACATCACCAGTGGAGAATTGTCCGCCTAGTTTTCAGAGTTAAAGAAGCAGGTTTCTGGGAACGATAGCATAGATTCAAGGCATAGTGTACAGACGAAGGTAAGGTAGGATGTGCGTACATTGGAGGTATAAACCTAGGCATTGAGTAATGATGAGATCGATATGGTCTCTAGAGACGTTTAAACCCGGTGATGTCATTGCATATGTAGGAGGTGGAACAACATGGTTGGTTAAGGCATATTGAGCAAGGCTAGAGGCTCTACAGGGAAATAAGACCGTAATCACTAACCTGTATATCAATGGACAAGGCATATTGATATTAGAGAGAGGCATTTGTAGCCAAGTGAACATATGGGTCCTTGAGTGGTTGGGCTGGCTGGGGACATGGCGATTCAGACAGTTAGCAGACCGGGGCAAGCAAGCTGGCAGTTAGCAGACCGGGGCAAGCGAGCTAGCAGTTAGTCTACCGGGGCTATCAAGTTAGCAGAAGGGCCTTTGGGGGAAGTCGCGATGGAGGTAAGTCTGTGTTTGCCTCTTTGTGAAGTGACGTCGATAGACCCGTCGTGGATTAGTAGGATTCCAAGTAGCTCTAGGTAGCTAGCAGGCCGCGGTTAGCAGAATGGGCCTTCAGCGGATGTTGGCCTGTTGGAATCTTCGGGCAGATTATGTCAGTATTCCAGTCGTAGAGGATCTGCGGGATTCCGTGCACCGTACCGGCAGTAGAAGGTGTCCGGATATTGTAGCCCAGGAGTGGGCTTGGGTGGTAGCCCAGGAGCCCTAACCAGGCTAGCTTCAGGCTAATTGGTGCTTGCTCCGGGATGGAGACGCTGGCCAGGAGTAGTCACCCGGGATTGCGGTTAGCTAGTTGTAAAAATCTAGATGAAAATGTTGAGTTTGTGGTAGGAATCAGGGGATATGGCGAGGGGAAAAAAAATAGGTCCGTAATGCTCTGGTTTGAGTCACGTTGTATGAAACTGGCGAGAGCTTGCCGAGCTAAAGGTTAGCTGATGACCGCTATCAGTCAGTTTCCTGACTGATAGCTGGTAGGTAGTTAGCTGGCTAGCTTCAGTTGAGGGATTCCTGATCCAAAGTAAACAGAAATACTTTAGAAAAAAAATAGATCCACGCTGCATTGTGTGAGGCGGGTTGCAGGAGAGTATTTAGTAAAATATTTTAAAAAGATATGCGAATAAAAATACAGGACAAAGACAGGACAAAGACGTCTGACTGCTACGCCATCTTGGATTATAAAGGGGGATAGTAGATTGATAGTGCTTTTGCTGTTCGTTAGGCATACATATCTTGTTGGCTGATTTTAAAGTAAATGTGAACAGTTTTTCCACTCTTTTAATATGCACCTTGGAATTGGATAAGGACGTGCGCAGTTGCGTGCGTCCCTGATGTCTGTCTTCACTTGTAGCCTGTGAGAAAGATCCATGTGAGTGAGTGGTCCTTCGTAACGTGCAGCACTCACAGGCTGACCACACCGCTCATGTCACGTGCAGGAGCGTTGCAAAATACATTTAGAAATCTGTTTTTCAATTATTGCGCCAACGAGTGTCTGCGTTGCCAAGGGCTAAAATTGAAATCAGTTCTATTTCTGACGCAGATCGCACTGCAAGTCCTGCCTCTCCCATCTCCTCATTGGTTTATAGAAGTGGGTACCCACGTGCCATCTCCTCATTGGTTATACCCACGTGGGTGACGATGTCAGTGTTGGTAATGCACCTAATTTATGAAAGTTGCCAATCGCAATATAAAGTCAAGAGAAGAAAAGGCTTGGAAGGAAGAGAGATGACTAGAAACGATTCGGTTGACCGTTTTATGTGTGAATTAATTGGCGGAGTAGAGGACCTTGTGCATTTCCGGTAAAATAACAACTCAATGTTTATATCCCAGGACAAATTAGCTAGCAACAGCAAGCTAGCTAAATAAGACAAATTAGCTAGCAAGTGCAAGCTAACTAGCTAAATTGCCAAAATGTTTAATGCTTTTTGACCTGTCGCCAAATTAATATAATTGGTTCAGAGTTTGTTTTGATATTTTAACCTGCGTGTCGTGATCGTGTTTGGTGTGGGGGGACAAAATTAATGAATGCACGATGGCGTGCAGCCGGTTTGGGTTCTGTGTCAGGGAGAAGGGCACAACGCAGCACTCTGGGCCAAGGGGACAATGGCCACATTTTTTTAGGGTGCATTACGGCCACAAAGGGGATGCCACCGTGAAATTCAAGGCATTGATGAAGTGTGTACAGCCTGCACAAAATAACTAAGCAGAGTTCAAGTCATCACTAGTCTCATCGTGCAGGCTTAGAATGTATTAAAAATCTAAACGTATACCCCAACTTTTGTAGAACTAAATTGACATTAACTCTAAATTAAGTACCAATTTCTTTGTTAACCGCTCAACACAGATTAGCTGCATGTGCACACTTCCTCATCGTTTGGAGAAAATACTTTATTTAAAAAAAGAAAGGACGCAGCCACTCAACATATAATTATCGCTGCATGGCCTTTGTCAGAGAGTACAAAGAAATGATAATACAATGTCCTCTTAAGCAGCTTTTTCCAATCATCCCTGATTTGAAGAGGGAGTGGTTACAGCATTCATTGGACAACACCTAGTATGCAATACTATACACATTAAAAAGTGAAATAATGTAGATATGTTATCAAAAATGCAACTCCAAGCTAGAAGCATCAGAACCCCTAGAAAGGTAGTTCAACCTTGAATATGAGAGCCATCTATTCCACCCTAAAACACCTAGTGGACATTTTTGCTCTATTGTCCTGAGCTATGTTTTGGACTGTTGTTGTCCGTGTTTGCTGTGTTCTAGTGTACTATGGAATAGATGGCTTTCCTCTTCCTGGTACTTTGCCCAGTCATATTTAAGGTTAGAACTACCTTTTTTAGGTGTTCTGATGCTTTGAGTTGACTTTTTTGATTACGCATTAAAAAGTGAAATACTGTAGATATGTTTAGTATTGCCTACTTGGTGTTGTCCAATTACATTTTGTAATCACGCCCACTTCAAATCAGGGCTGATTGGAAAAAGCTGTTCAAGAGAGGGAGTACAAAGAAATGATAATACAAAGGCCATGCAGCTGAAACGTGGCAGAGTTTTTAAACTTTGTTTCCATCTAACATGCCATACTAATAAAGGCATTTTAATCAATTATATGAAGAGTTCCTGGGTCCTCCTTTCTTTTTGATGACCAATTTACCCTTTTTACCAAAGAGCACCTTCTAACAACATCTACTATTGTGTACCTTAGCAGCCCTTCTCTTTCTACCTTTTCTATTATATTCAGCTTTGTTCAATTGTATTCTTCATACTATAAAATAATGGCACGGAATTATAAGCAAATCTTGTCTGCTGAATGAACTAGTGTAGCCCACAGCCATATCAGGGCCTAACATAAGGGCAACTCAGAGTCTGCTCTTCTGAACCAGACTACATTTTCTTAATTTCACGTTTCTTTAGCCCTGTCTAAAATAAATAATGGATTGATTGTGAAGTCTATATTATTATTATTATTATTATTATTATTATTATTATTATTCTTTTATTTTTAAATGTAGATGTTCCAAAGGTCTGCATCCGTGGCTTGTAGGAAGCAAGGAGATGCTAAATGTGTTTGTTAATTACGGTCAGTTACCATGAGACTGACAGTTATTTGCTTGACAATCACCGGCTGATGAAATTGTGTGACCGCCACAGCCCTAATCATGAAACCCACCTTGTGAGTAGGACCACAATTTTATACTGAATCCTACATTTGTGGTCAGCTAAAACTCATGGTCGTAGAAACCCTGTCCATATAAAAAAGTATCTGATTACAGCAAGGTCGATCCTAATTTGCTGTGTGTTTCAGACTGGGGACCGGAGTGGAGAACTCACAGCCCGTATGAACGTGTCAGACTTGCAGATGGTCCTGGGGCTGAGCTATAGAACCAACGACTCCACCCTGTCTGAGAACCCCATCAAGGACATCGACTACAACCTGCACGGGGCCAGGCCCAGGAATGGCAGACGGCACAGCATGGAAAACCTGGAGCTCATGAAACTCACCCCAGACAAGATCAACGTAAGTTACTGGGTTTAAAGGTGCAATCTGTAACTTTCTATTCCCTAGGCTTAGTGGCAATTCAAGGTGTACTATTGGCCTGAAATGAGTGAAATTACACATTGCATCTTTCAAATGTTTTGTATGTATAAAGTCAATTCTTTATTTGAGGTGTTTGTGATGTGTACTCAAAGTTTGTCTCTCCTCTCTCCAGGCTCAGAAGTGGAACAGTGACATCCTGACCAAGCAGTCTAAACCCACCCTGGCTAAGAGCTCCTCTAAACTGTTCTTTGTCAGCCGTCTGCAGGGCAAGAAGCACAAGGCTGGGGGCTCCAGTAAAGTCCTGCAGGACACCAGTAACACCTCACAAACCCCCGCACAGGGACCACAGAAGGTTAGAGGAAAAACATGCTGTATCTAGTCCTAAAGACACTCTTAGCCGTTAACCATTCTCCTAGTTCTGAAACTACTACTACTGATACTCTACCGACTACTTCTACTGATACTCTGACTACTTCTACTATACTCTACTACTGATACTCTTCTGCTACTATGCTCTACTACGATGCTCTTCGACTACTATACTGACTACTTCTACTGATATTCTTCTACTACTATACTCTACTACTGATACTCTACTGACTACTTATACTGATACTCTGACTTCTTCTACTGATACTCTACTGACTACTTATACTGATACTCTGACTTCTTCTACTGATACTCTACTGACTACTTATACTGATACTCTGACTTCTTCTACTGATACTCTACTGACTACTTATACTGATACTCTGACTTCTTCTACTGATACTCTACTGACTACTTATACTGATACTCTGACTTCTTCTACTGATATTCTTCTACTACTGATACTCTACTACTGATACTCTACTGACTACTTCTACTGATACTGACTAATTCTACTACTGATACTCTTCTACTACTATAGTCCTAATACTCTTCTGCTACTATGCTCTACTACTGATACTGACGATACTCTATCTATATTCTGACTACTACTATACTGATCCGCTACTACTACTACTACCACCAATACTACACTACTATCACTACTCTACCATGCTACTAGTACTCTACTACCACTACTACTACTAATTATAGCTTATTAAAGTGTGGCTATTATGCTTACACCCACGTTTCATTGTGGATCAAAATAAAGTATTTAATTCTCACTCAGAGGGCCAGTCCAGACATGCTCGGGGACGAGGGCTTCTTTGACCTGCTGAGTCGTTTCCAGAGCAACAGGATGGACGACCAGCGCTGTTCCATACAGGACAAGAGCTCCTCTGACTCTCCAGCCAGAGCCATGAGGAAATGTAAGAGTAAACACACACTGTTATATGACCTTGTATGACTGTTTATATCCGATTCCAACAAAATCCATGGCAAAATGTGCCTTTGATCCCTCCCTCCCTCTCTCCTCCAGCTGTGTCAGAGTCAGCGGCTGTAACAGGCCTGGGTTCTGGGTCTGGTTGTCGGTTAGAGGACGGTGGAGGTGCTGGGGGTAGTTTGCCCGTCCTTCGGGTCCACCAGAACAGAAGCCAGGCTGTCCTCAGCCACCTGATGGCCAATGCAGATAACTCTGAGCCTGACGATGACTTCTTCAACATGCTCGTCAAGTGCCAGGTGTGTATTAAATAGAGTCCACTTTTCATTAGGGTGGTGTTTAGTAGGTCAGGGCACATTGTGGCAAAAGTTACATCTGTGTTTTACATTGAAAGGGATCCTTTTCATATAGGTAAGTTCCACTTTCTCCTATCCCTCCCTCAGGGTTCCCGTCTGGATGACCAGCGCTGCGCCCCTCCCCCGGCACGTGGCCCCACTGTCCCAGACGAGGACTTCTTCAGCCTCATCATGAGGTCCCAGGCCAAACGCATGGACGAGCAGCGGGTCACCCTGCCCTCTGCAGCACGGCCATGCTCCAACTGAGCCTTGCCCAAGGAGAGGGCCCCCGATGGCGGGGTGAAAACCCAGGAGAGTGGGCCTCTCTGGAGGTGAACAGTGTGGAAGAGGAAGGGTGTTTTGTATTTGTCCATGACATTGATGCTGTACTCAACAGTGAATGGGGCTATTTTACATTGAAAAGTTAGTCTATGGTCTTTTCTCTCCGTAGCAGAGACTGTGTTGCTTCCAACAATAATGGTTGTTGATAATCCTGCCCATGGTGGGATTCAGAAGTCTCATGTTTCCCAGTTGAAAGCACTGCTAGCATTAATGTAGGTGCCTATAGGGAACAGTCAGGAACTCTAAAAGAAACCCACTGAAGGGTTCTAGAATATGGAACCATCTTTCCTTATGGGGAATACTCGACCTTGCACTCTACCGGACATGTTGTGAAATTGCACAGACAAACATGATGCCCTGAACCTACTCATCTTATGTTTAACAATTATGTACTCCATAGAATTTTACTACCATTTTTTTCTAAGCTCTTGCATACTGCCGTTACACCTACCCTTGTGGTTGATTTGATTTTGCACCAGATTTTTCTGACTGTTACAGCACTCTTTCCAGCAGGTAGCCTAGCGGTTAGAATGTTGGGCCAGTAACCTAAAGGTCGCTGGTTCGAATCCTGAGCCGACCAGGTAAAACAAAATCTGCCGACGTGCTCTTGAACAAGACACTTAACCCTAATTGCGTCTGATAAATGTATTTAATTGTCTGTTAGAAGTTGTTATGAATGGGGGGGATGGGATACCTCATTTAGGTAAGGATTTTAAAAAAGAAAATGCTCTCAGGCTTAATAATCATTGATAAAATAATGAATTTACCTGTGGATGTGTACAGTCCCTGATGCTCTTCTGTACTTCCTATATTTTCTATGACATCAGAGGAATAAAGCTACATTTATTTAGTATAGAAATTGTTTTGTCTTTAATGGTTCACCAAACCCAAAGTTGAGTTAGCTGGAGAGGTGTCGAAGCACAGCTTTCCACAAGGCAACTACCAAACCGTGAGGCTAGGTGTGTAATTGAACCATAACATTTTATTTGTCACACACATGGTTAGCAGATGTTTCTGACAAAAAACAATTCCTAGGAACGCGAGGCGGCCATCTGTCGGCCCTGGAAGTATGCTTACATCTTATTCCTAAAGTTCTTGAATGATACATCTCAAACTTCAGACCTTTTAGTGTGTACTAACTGCAGTCCTATGCATAGTATATCCTATCAGATCACACTAGTTCAGTCGAGGGTCAGAGGCTTTTATTTACATACCACCGCAGAGAACACACTTCCATCTCTTAGTCACTTCTTAAAACAAGTTTTTATAAAAGCTAAATACAAGAACCACCATCTTATTTCATATCAACAGAAAATCATGACTAGACATACAATAAATACATCTATTAGTTTGGCCTTATTTTAAAATTGATGAACAAAACCTAAAACTCAAGCCTGCATAAGATACAGAAACTAAACATGGCCCTCAATACAGGTTCATAAATGTGATGTCGAGCTTTTTCTAAGATTTCATTGTGCATAAGAATCCCTTTTAAATGGTCAAAGACTGCCATCTAGGTAACAACCAGTAACATTGCAGAACTAAGTAAAGCTATACAAGTGATTGTTGCTTACAACTTAACCGTATGCTGCTGCATCTGGCCAAGCCAAAAAGTAGATCTGTAATTCCCTTCCATGTCGATGTAAAACCAGTATTTTATTTTTCCATTTGTAAGCAAGCCAATGCAAGAAACACCATATCTGCCCGAAGACAGCATTTTGCACTAAACACGACAATGTACAAGTCCCCCCCCCCCCCCCAAAAAAGTATATTTTTTTACAAAGCCAGCGACGCGATAGGTAAACTTGCACAGTAGCGTTAGACATCGGAAAGTTCCACATTAGGGGTATACTAGTAGTATTGACAACGGCTAATTGATCGACGCAACAGATTCAACTCGATAGTTGATATCCCACACTGATCACCTGATGTAATGAACCACACAGTCAGCAGTTTAGATCACAACATTGGTTTCTTCTCAAATAATAGCAGCATGGTAACAAGTTGTAACAAACACACTGACTGTGCAAACTAATGAGGAATGTACATTTTGTTTCTGGAATGATGTCACATAACTTTGACCCCGAAATGGAGAGGACCCACGTGGGTTTCTGTATTGATAAAGCTCTTGTGGAAACTGGATAACTCAAGGCACCATATGAAACAATGCACTGTAGCAAAACATCTCCAGTTGGTGTACTTCCCCCATTGTATCCCACCCCCCAGACACACCTGTTGAACCACTAAGTACAGGATGCAGTTGCCAGAGTGAGAGTTGTTCCCAGAAGCAGTGATGTGAGGGGAGCCCAGCATGAAATCAAACCTTGATACAACCACTCGGACTTCACTCCAGAGGGATAAACCGTCCTGTTGGTTGCAACTGGTGAGGGAGTGTAGGGTGCATCCAGGTTGTGTATTATAGGTTATTCATGTCCACTGTGTGTGTACTAGGGATTGGGTTGAGTGTGTGACGGTACGGTCAGCAGAGGAGAGGAAGGACAGGTTGTGTGTGTGTACTAGGGGTTTAGTTGAGTGTGTGTCCAGAGTGTGACGGTACGGTCAGCGGAGGAGGAGAGGAAGGACAGGTTGTGTGTGTGTGTGTGTGTGTGTTAGGGGTTGTGTGTCCAGAGTGTGACGGTACGGTCAGCAGAGGAGGAGAGGAAGGACAGGTCGTGTGTGTGTTAGGGGTTGTGTGTCCAGAGTGTGACGGTACGGTCAGCGGAGGAGGAGAGGAAGGACAGGTTGTGTGTGTGTGTTAGGGGTTGTGTGTCCAGAGTGTGACGGTACGGTCAGCAGAGGAGGAGAGGAAGGACAGGTCGTGTGTGTGTGTGTGTGTGTGTTAGGGGTTGTGTGTCCAGAGTGTGACGGTACGGTCAGCAGAGGAGGAGAGGAAGGACAGGTCGTGTGTGTGTGTGTGTGTGTGTGTGTTAGGGGTTGGGTTGAGTGTGTGACGGTACGGTCAGCAGAGGAGGAGAGGAAGGACAGGTTGTGTGTGTGTACTAGGGGTTTAGTTGAGTGTGTGTCCAGAGTGTGACGGTACGGTCAGCGGAGGAGGAGAGGAAGGACAGGTCGTGTGTGTGTGTGTGTGTGTTAGGGGTTGTGTGTCCAGAGTGTGACGGTACGGTCAGCAGAGGAGGAGAGGAAGGACAGGTCGTGTGTGTGTTAGGGGTTGTGTGTCCAGAGTGTGACGGTACGGTCAGCGGAGGAGGAGAGGAAGGACAGGTCGTGCGTGTGCCACCTGCACTGAATCACCTTGTCACCGTGCTCCCCTACCAGAGTCAGGGGCAACGGCTTCGTCAAGTCACCTGCACAGACAAAAACTCATTATTGTGTGTACAAAGAGCCTAAATACATGTGCTTGGACTTGTGAGCAGGGATGGAACTCAGGCATTTTGGCCACTGGCTAGCTTTCCATCCTGGATAGTGATTCCTCATAAGTCATTGAAAGCAGCTAAACCAAATAAATACGTCTAGTTTTTTTTTGCTTTATGATTAGACCAACAAATCACACAAACCACTGTCAGACTGCCAACACACAACAGTTGAACAACAACCATCACCAGACTATTTAGCGACTGTCTGAAATGCCATCCTAGTCCCTACATAGTGCATTGCTTTTGACCAGAGATCTATGGGCCCTGGTTGAAAGTAGTGCACTACAGTGCCTTCAGAAAGTATTAATACCCCTTGACTTACTCCACATGTTGTGGTGTTACAGCCTGAATTCAAAATGGATTAAAAAATGTTTTCATCAAATCTACACACAATACCCTATAATGACAAAGCGAAAACAGGTTTTTAGAAATTTATTAAATACCTTATTTACACAAGTATTCAAATCAAATGTTATTAGCCATATGCGCCGAATACAACAGGTGTAGTCGACCTTACAGTGAAATGCTTACTTACAAGCCCCTAACCAACAATGTAGTTTAAAAACTAAAAGTAACAAGTAGTTAAAGAGCAGCAGTAAAATAACAATAGCGAGACTATATACAGGGGGTACCGTTAGAGTCGATGTGCGGGGGCACCAGTGTCGAGGTACAGTGCCTTGCGAAAGTATTCGGCCCCCTTGAACTTTGCGAACTTTTGCCACATTTCAGGCTTCAAACATAAAGATATAAAACTATTTTTTTGTGAAGAATCAACAACAAGTGGGACACAATCATGAAGTGGAACGACATTTATTGGATATTTCAAACTTTTTTAACAAATCAAAAACTGAGAAATTGGGCGTGCAAAATTATTCAGCCCCCTTAAGTTAATACTTTGTAGCGCCACCTTTTGCTGCAATTACAGCTGTAAGTCGCTTGGGGTATGTCTCTATGTCTGAACTTCTGGAGAGAGTTTGCTGCACTGAAAGTAAAGGGGCTGAATAATTTTGTACGCCCAATTTTTCAGTTTTTGATTTGTTAAAAAAGTTTGAAATATCCAATAAATGTTGTTCCACTTCATGATTGTGTCCCACTTGTTGTTGATTCTTCACAAAAAAATACAGTTTTATATCTTTATGTTTGAAGCCTGAAATGTGGCAAAAGGTCGCAAAGTTCAAGAGATTTGGAGATTTCCCAAGCTTTAAACATCCCAAGGAGCACTGTGCAAGCGATAATATTGAAATGGAAGGAGTATCAGACCACTGCAAATCTACCAAGACCTGGCCGTCCCTCTAAACTTTCAGCTCATACAAGGAGAAGACTGATCAGAGATGCAGCCAAGAGGCCCATGATCACTCTGGATGAACTGCAGAGATCTACAGTTGAGGTGGGAGACTGTCCATAGGACAACAATCAGTCGTATATTGCACATATCTGGCCTTTATGGAAGAGTGGCAAGAAGAAAGCCATTTCTTAAAGATATCCATAAAAAGTGTTGTTTAAAGTTTGCCACAAACCACCTGGGAGACACACCAAACATGTGGAAGAAGGTGCTCTGGTCAGATGAAACCAAAATTGAACTTTTTGGCAACAATGCAAAACGTTATGTTTGGCGTAAAAGCAACACAGCTGAACACACCATCCCCACTGTCAAACATGGTGGTGGCAGCATCATGGTTTGGGCCTGCTTTTCTTCAGCAGGGACAGGGAAGATGGTTCAAATTGATGGGAAGATGGATGGAGCCAAATACAGGACCATTCTGGAAGAAAACCTGATGGAGTCTGCAAAAGACCTGAGACTGGGACGGAGATTTGTCTTCCAACAAGACAATGATCCAAAACATAAAGCAAAATCTACAATGGAATGGTTCAAAAATAAACATATCCAGGTGTTAGAATGGCCAAGTCAAAGTCCAGACCTGAATCCAATCGAGAATCTGTGGAAAGAACTGAAAACTGCTGTTCACAAATGCTCTCCATCCAACCTCACTGAGCTCGAGCTGTTTTGCAAGGAGGAATGGGAAAAAATGTCCGTCTCTCGATGTGCAAAACTGATAGAGACATACCCCAAGCGACTTACAGCTGTAATCGCAGCAAAAGGTGGCGCTCCAAAGTATTAACTTAAGGGGGCTGAATAATTTTGCACGCCCAATTTTTCAGTTTTTGATTTGTTAAAAAAGTTTGAAATATCCAATAAATGTCGTTCCACTTCATGATTGTGTCCCACTTGTTGTTGATTCTTCACAAAAAAATACAGTTTTATGTCTTTATGTTTGAAGCCTGAAATGTGGCAAAAGGTCGCAAAGTTCAAGGGGGCCGAATACTTTCGCAAGGCACTGTATGTCAAGCTTGTAGCGTCATACCCAAGAAGACTCAAGGCTGTAATAACTGCCAAAGGTGCTTCAACAAAGTACTGAGTAAATGGTCTGAATACTTATGTAAATGAGGTCTTTTTTTTGCTTTGTCATTGTGTGTAGCTTGATGATGTTTCGAACTGTGCATAGAAAATAGAATCCATTTCAGACGTAGCCACTAGATGTCTTCCTTACCTTGTAGGTTGCTGATCATGACCTTGGTGTCGTAGGAACCAGTGAGCAGGTAGTGTGCCCCGGGGGAGAACCTAACGGAGCGCACATCACTGGAGTGGGGCCGGTATGTCTGCACCATGCGTCCCCCTCTGATGTCATAAAGCATACAGCCGCTGTCCTCCTGGCCCGTCGCTAGGAGACGACCGCTAGGGTCCACCGCTACCGAGGCAACAGGACTGCCTGAGAGGACGAGAGAGACATATGTAAGTGAGTCAAAGAAACACGTGTGTGTGTGTGTGTGTGTGTGTGTGTGTGAGGTAGCAGTACTCACCTGATCCATGAAAGGCAGTGCCCACCACTCTAACGCAGCTCGGTACTCTCAGGTCCCAGAACCTCACAGTCTTGTCCTGAGAGCCTGACGCTATCATCCACCCTCCCCACGTATACAGAGACAGGATATGACCTGAAGATGAAGGCACAGATCATCAGTCTCACGTCGCTCTCTCGTGGAGGCCTTTATGTTCCATATAGGAAATATGATATGATTAAGTAAGTAGTACATGAGTGTGTGTGTACCTGTGTGTCCACTGAGAGCGTGTAAGCCCTGTCCTCTCTGACAGTCAGTGGTGTAGATGTTACAGTCTCCAGCTCCGGCGCTGATCAGAATGGCCCCTCCACTTTCTGGTCCCTCCATGAACGCCAGGTCTCTGATGGTACCGTCGTGCATACTGAACTCCAGGTCTGGACCTGAGAGAGGGACAGAAACAGAGAGTGGGAGTAAGATGAAAACAAACTAAAAGAGTTCGAAGAGAAAATAAGACAACTGCAAGTTTCATTGTCAGTTGTACATTGGATTTTACTCAATAGTCAGTCATTTCAGGAGATGAATTAAATGGAATTGATCCTAATCTGTGTATAGAGTGTATGTAAGATGGAATAGCCTCCCAACCCTTGTATTGAGTTTACCTGTGGCGTTGCAGGTCTCTGAGCTAAAGGGCAGGACTTTGACATATTTGTCGTTGGAGCCAGTGGCTAGCAGCTGTCCACAGTGACTCCAGGCCACACAGTAGATAGAACCCTTATGGTGCTTATTCCTCTTAAAACAAACCTCCGGCTGCTTGGTCATACCTGATACCCCACTGAGGGAGGGGAGGGGGAGAGAGAGAGAGGGCTAAATCGTAGTCTCTTAACAGCAGAATAGCTCAAAGTAGTTGAACAGTAGATAAATCATTTCAGGAATGATTAGGCTGTGTGTGTGTGTATTACCTGGTGTCGAGTGGTGCGTTTGGGTAGGCACACACGCGTAGCGTCTTAGAGTTGGAGCCCACGGCGTATAGCGCTCCCGTGGGGTGGAAGGCTACAGCGCGCACTGCCTGAGTGTCTTCCAGGGTATTCACAGCTACAAACAGGGGCTTGGCCTTGTCCCCCTGCAACACACAAAATGAACATCAGAGACCAGAATTAAAATAGCCCTCTATCCTCAGGTACCGCGCTAGTAGAAAATATGCCAAAGTAGCCCGCCAGCAGACTTAAGAACACTTAGGTCTCAGTCTCTCACAAACACAGACCTGCCCACAGACACAGACCTGCCCACAGACACAGACCTGCCCACAGACATAGGCCTGCCCACAAACACAGATACAGTCCCCCCTCATTAAGCTACACACATTAACCCATAATGGCAAAGCAAAAAATGCTTAAGACATTTTTGCTGAATTATAAAAAATAAACTGAAATATGAAATACTGAAACATTTACATAAGTATTCAGACCCTTTACTCAGTACTTTTTTGAAGCACCTTTTGGCAGCGATTACAGCCTTGAGTCTTTGTGGCTATGACGCCATAAGCTTGGCACACCTGTATTTGGGGAGTTTCTGCAGTTCCTGTCAAGCTCTGTCAGGTTAGATGGGGAGCGTCGCAGCACAGCTATTTTCAGGTCTCCAGAGATGTTCGACCGGATTCAAGTCCGGGCTCTGGCTGGACCACTCAAGGACATTCAGAGACTTGTCCCGAAGCCACTCCTGCGTTGTCTTGGCTGTTTGCATAGGGTTGTTGTCCTGTTAGGTTAACCTTCGCCCCCAGTCTGAGGTCCAGAGCACTCTGGAGCAGGTTTTCATCAAGGATCCCTGTACTTTGCTCCGTTCATCTTTTCCTCAATCCTGACTAGTCTCCCAGTCCCTGCTGCTGAAAAACATCCCCACAGCATGATGCTCCCACCACCATGCGGCACCGTAGGGATGGTGCCAGGTTTCCTCCAGACGTGACGCTTGGCATTCAGGCCAAAGAGTTCAATCTTGGTTTCATTAGACCAGAGAATCTTGGTTCTCATGGTCTGAGAGTCCTTTAGGTGCCTTTTGGCAAACTCCAAGCAGCTGTCATGTGCCTTTTACTGAGGAGTGGCTTCTATCTGTCCACTCTACCATAAAGGCCTTTATGGTAGAGAGCTGCAGAGATGGTTGTCCTTCTGGAAGGTTCTCCCATCTCCACAGAGGAACTCTAGAGCTCTGTCAGTGTGACCATCTGGTTCTTGGTCACCTTCCAGACCAAGGCCCTTCTCCCCTGATTGCTCAGGTGGTTCCAAACGTCTTCCATTTAAGAATGATTGGGACCTTCAATGCTGCAGAAATGTTTTGGTTTCCTTCCCCAGATCTGTGCCTGGACACAATCCAGTCTCGGGGCTCTACGGACAATTCCTTCGACCTCATGACTTGGTTTTTGCTCTGACATGCACTGTTAACTGTGGGACCTTATATAGATAGGTGCCTTTCTAAATCATGTCCAATCAATTTAATTTACCACAGGTGGACTCCAAGTTGCAGAAAAATCAAGGATGATCAATGGAAACAGGATGCACCTGAGCTCAGTTTCGAGTCTCATAGCAAAGAGTCTGAATACTTATGTAAATACGGTATGTTTTTTTATTTTAATAAATTTGCAAAGATTTCTAAACCTTTTCGCTTTGTTATTATGGGGTATTGTTTGTAGAATGCTGAGGAAATAGTTTTATTTAATCCATTTTAGAATAAGGCTGTAATGTAACTGATAGGAATTTTATGAATAATGACTAAACAATATCTACATTTAAATATAACTATAACTAATTAAACTCTACCCTGTTTTATTATATCTGATTAATAATGTTAATTCATAAGGGATTATGTAGCATGAACAAGGAGTAATTAAACATAATAAAACACCATTCCAGCTAGGTTGGGGAGGAATGGGTTGTGGGTTTTAAAAGTAAGCAAAAAGGATCATTAACCTATGTTTGAACCGACTCCACTTTATCTCTGGGGCGTTTAGATAAGACAGCGAGAGCCTCCCTAGGTTTTCCGTTATCTGGAACTGTCTGCTAAATAGTGATAGATAATGGTGAGACTTCAGAAGATAATCTTGATATATCGTGTGTGTCTGAAGTGTGCGCTAGTGGGTTGGAATAAACTTTTGAACCTGCTTTGTCTTGGTCGAGAGGAGGAGATTCATTCTATAACCAATGACGTCATATTTTGTATATAAACTGTTGTACATGGTTCCATGGGAGCGCGCTCCGAGAATAAATACTATTATCTCATTTTAATAAGACTGGTCTCTTGTCTATTTTATGCAAATAAGGGTCTTACAAATCTTTAGAAACAGAGTGATTTCAAATTGAATTGATTAATGAACACACAGGAATTCTGAAATTCCCATAACAGTATCCATGTGGAAAACGTCAAGGGGTCTGAATACTTTCCAAATGCACTATGGGTTTAACAGCGTCTTCAGAAGGTATTCATACCCCTTGACTTTCACATGTTGTGTTACAGCCTGAATTCAAAATTGATTAAATAAAACATTTTCCTCATTAATCTACACAATGACAAAGTGAACATGTTTTTAGACATTTCAGCAAATTGATTGAAAATGAAATGCAATGAGTCAATACTTTGTAGAAGCACATTTGGCAGTGATTACAGCTGTAAGTCTCTAAGAGCTTTCCACACCTGGATTGTGCAACATTTACCCATGATTATTTTCAAAATTCATCAAGCTCTGTCAAATTGGTTGTTTATCACTTCTAGACAACCATTTGCATCTTGCCGTAGATTTAAGTCAACACTAACTTGGGCCACAACTCCAGTGTAGATTTGGCCTTGTGTTTTAAGGTTATTGTCAATCATTTCCGGCAACTGAGTTAGGCAGGACGCCTGTATCATGTAGTGACTGGGTGTATTGATACAACATCCAAATTGTAATGAATAACTTCACCATGCTCAAAGGGATATTCAATGTCTGCTCTTTTTTTTTACCCATCTACCAATAGGAGCCCTTCCTTGTGAAGCATTGGAAAACCTCCCTGGTATTTGTGGTTGAATCTGTGTTTGAAATTCACTGCTCAACTGAGGGACCTTACAGATATGTGTGGGGTACAGCGATGAGGTAGTCATTTAAAAATCATTTAAAAATCATGTTGATCAAATTGTTACTCCTGAATTTATTTAGGCTTGCCATAACAAAGGGGTTGAATACTTAGACTCAAGACAATTAAGCTTTTAATTTGCAATCAATTTATTTAAAAAATCTAAAAACATAATTCCACTGACTTTTTGGGGTATTGTGTGTAAGCCAGTGAACCAAAACAATCTACAACCAAACGTGGAAAAGGCCAAGGGGTGTGAATACTTTCTGAAGGCTCTGTAATTACCAGTATAATCTGTGTTGATCTTCTATGCCTTATGCTATTCATGATTCTGAAATAGAGCCAACAGCCTTTATCACTGCTGATTTAACTGGAATCTAATGGATTAAATCTCCACTCCTCAGAGTATAATCCAGGGTTACTGTGCATGACATCATAGTGGATACAGGATGCCTCTCCCCCCACCCTATCCCATCCCAGAGAGAGATTCATGTCCTGCTAAGCCTACAGTGGGAGTGGAGACAGAGACTGTATGTGAGAGAAAGAGAACCTACCTCTTTACTCCGGGTGAGGGCTCCTGGCGAGTCATCTAATCCAGAGGTCTGTCCAGCTACTTTCTGGGGACTAGAACACACACAGATATAGCATGAGTACATTGCTCTGTGCATACCCTGTACCAGGGTTTCCGTGAGCAGGCAAATGCCTGCCTTTGGCTGATAAGTGTAGAACTTGTTGCCGGCCATTACAAAATAATGTTTTGATTCAATGCTGGTGGATGTGCTCCAAATGTAAAGGAAATATACTTCATAGGATAATAAATCAGTGGGAGGCAGGTAACCGAAAGGTTGCTGGATTGAGTCCCTGAACAAGGCAGTTAACCACTGTTTTCTGGTAGGCCGCCATTGGAGAACAATAAAAATGTTTATATCCTGAAGCTGCTGGGACATTAGTGTAGGCGTGTGTTTCTATTGTTACTCCCTTTAAAAACACAAGGTCCTCCTAAGAGACTTCAGCTAAGTGTCCCTCGACTGGCAAACTTTACGAAGATTGTGTAGATTATCCCCAGTTCCAGTGTTCCCGCAGAGAGGGGATTCTTTCTCCAAAAACAGAGTAAAGATGGCCTCAAGATGGCCGCCTTCTTGAGGACAAAGTAATGAGGCTGATGTGCATCAAGCTGCTCCAAGGAGTTGGACAAGTTTTACTTTCCAACAGCAGCAGGCCAAGGTCCACCGCACACCCAACTAAGTTAGAGGCATATTATTGTGTTGGTCAGGCCTGTCCTAGCACGTCTGCTGCCACCCCTCTGTCATGTCTAGTATAACGACCTGGAATGGATTTATAGACTAGAGTAATGATGTGGATCATGTGCATTTCAGTTGAGTTTATTCAGTAACACTTAAACTAAACATCGTTGACAACTATTCACATCAGTTAAAATGTTGCAATCACTAGGCAGCCAACTGTCTATAGTAGGAAACAGAGTAGTTTTCAATAAGCCACGTATATGAGTCACGACCCCAAGATAGGTCAAATGATAATAAACAATTTATTATCATCCAGTAGAACTGTAAAGAGAGATCATTTGATCTCTGGAAACAAGCACTTTCATAAATGCATGGCGTGGGCCTCGTTTCACTGGAGCGTTGTAAAATAAGATTTATATCAATGAACCAGCCTTAATTAATTTATTTACATATGAAATGTGACTGTCCAACATTAGTTTTATACCTTCCTCCTTTTGTGGCCTCTTTCCCCTGCTGTGGTGCTGAATGGCAGTGGGACTGGGGCAGACCGGCCCTGGTGTTCCTCCAACACCTCTCCCCAGTTGTTATTTATTAGGCCTCTTTCCCCTGCTGTGGTGCTGAATGGCAGTGGGACTGGGGCAGACTGGCCCTGGTGTTCCTCCAACACCTCTCCCCAGTTGTTATTTATTAGGCCTCTTTCCCCTGCTGTGGTGCTGAATGGCAGTGGGACTGGGGCAGACCGGCCCTGGTGTTCCTCCAACACCTCTCCCCAGTTGTTATTTATTAGGCCTCTTTCCCCTGCTGTGGTGCTGAATGGCAGTGGGACTGGGGCAGACTGGCCCTGGTGTTCCTCCAACACCTCTCCCCAGTTGTTATTTATTAGGCCTCTTTCCCCTGCTGTGGTGCTGAATGGCAGTGGGACTGGGGCAGACCGGCCCTGGTGTTCCTCCAACACCTCTCCCCAGTTGTTATTTATTAGGCCTCTTTCCCCTGCTGTGGTGCTGAATGGCAGTGGGACTGGGGCAGACTGGCCCTGGTGTTCCTCCAACACCTCTCCCCAGTTATTTATTAGGCCTATTTCAGGCTAAATTAAATTAGAGAGACCTCGATTTGATTTGAAAACAGCTGTGCTTTGTTATTTATTAATTAAAATGTTCATACAAACAGCCTATAGGACAGGTCGTTCACAAATGATATGCAATAGTACATATTGTGTTTAATTCATGTGAAGGCGACTTGTCCTTCTAGGCTGAATTGTGTTTCTTCATGATATTCATTTCTGATTTCCAGCAGGGATGAAGATACAACAGGCAGTGCTATGCTTTACAATAAAACCTGTCGTTGGTATAAGAACATTGTTGTATTACAACTTTACAGGCCAATTTATATTCTGTTCAGATGAATTATAATAATAATAATGTGATTGAGTTTACAGTGGGTGGACTCTAACGCGTTATGCAGCCAATACATATGAATTTCTCATGTCTGGTAAATAAAAATCTTGCCGGTCACGGGGTCCAGTGCCAAATGTTCCTAATAGAAACCCTGCCATGTACACAAAGAAAAACACATGTATATACACTCGCCATATAGACACCCCACCCACAGACACACTCCACCACCCCTCACACACACGTATCTCACCTCTGGGAGACCACGGGGGATTCATTAGGTAGGGGCACCTCCCGTCCCCCTGCGGTGCGTTGTGGGGTGCTGCTGACCACCCCTCCTCCCTGAGGGCGGCCCTGCTCGGGGGTCAGGGTCACAGTGGGGTCAGGGGTCAAGCCTGCGGGGTCACCGTTGTTGTTGTTCTCGGGAGTCGGGCCCGTGCCGTTACACTGCTGGGACAGAGACTGGACCTCGCCTAGACTCTCCATCCCTAAATTCAACTCCTCCAGCTTCTGAATAGACCTGGGTAGACAGAACACACCGGGTAACACACACACACACACACACAGGTGTAATCTCTGCTGGTCTTGTGTCATGTCTCTTTACTAATGTAATTCATGTAAATGTCACTCTCTGATGTCAGCATAGTTAGATAATGACAGTCTGGCTCCAGACACACAGACAGAGAGCATAGTTAGATAATGACAGTCTGGCTCCAGACACACAGACAGAGAGCATAGTAAGATAATGACAGAGAGCATAGTTAGATAATGACAGTCTGGCTCCAGACACACAGACAGAGAGCATAGTTAGATAATGACAGTCTGGCTCCAGACACACAGGCAGAGAGCATAGTTAGATAATGACAGAGATCATAGCTAGATAATGACAGTCTGGCTCCAGACACACAGACAGAGAGCATAGTTAGATAATGACAGTCTGGCTCCAGACACACAGACAGAGAGCATAGTTAGATAATGACAGTCTGGCTCCAGACACACAGACAGAGAGCATAGATAATGGCAGTCTGGCTCCAGACACACAGGCAGAGAGCATAGTTAGATAATGACAGTCTGGCTCCAGACACACAGGCAGAGAGCATAGTTAGATAATGGCAGTCTGGCTCCATACACACAGGCAGAGAGCATAGTAAGATAATGACAGTCTGGCTCCAGACACACAGGCAGAGAGCATAGTTAGATAATGACAGAGAGCATAGCTAGATAATGACAGTCTGGCTCCAGACACACAGGCAGAGAGCATAGTTAGATCATGACAGAGAGCATAGTTAGATAATGACAGTCTGGCTCCAGACACACAGACAGAGAGCATAGTTAGATAATGGCAGTCTGGCTCCAGACACACAGGCAGAGAGCATAGTTAGATAATGACAGTCTGGCTCCAGACACACAGGCAGAGAGCATAGTTAGATAATGGCAGTCTGGCTCCATACACACAGGCAGAGAGCATAGTAAGATAATGACAGTCTGGCTCCAGACACACAGGCAGAGAGCATAGTTAGATAATGACAGAGAGCATAGCTAGATAATGACAGTCTGGCTCCAGACACACAGGCAGAGAGCATAGTTAGATAATGACAGAGAGCATAGCTAGATAATGACAGTCTGGCTCCAGACACACAGACAGAGAGCATAGTTAGATAATGACAGTCTGGCTCCAGACACACAGACAGAGAGCGTAGTAAGATAATGGCAGAGAGCATAGTTAGATAATGACAGTCTGGCTCCAGACGCACAGACAGAGAGCATAGTAAGATAATGACAGAGAGCATAGTTAGATAATGACAGTCTGGCTCCAGACACACAGACAGAGAGCATAGTAAGATAATGACAGTCTGGCTCCAGACACACAGGCAGAGAGCATAGTTAGATAATGAGTCTGGCTCCAGAAACACAGACAGAGAACATAGTTAGATAATGACAGTCTGGCTCCAGACACACAGACAGAGAGCATAGTAAGATAATGACAGAGAGCATAGTTAGATAATGACAGTCTGGCTCCAGACACACAGACAGAGAGCATAGTAAGATAATGACAGTCTGGCTCCAGACACACAGGCAGAGAGCATAGTTAGATAATGAGTCTGGCTCCAGACACACAGACAGAGAACATAGTTAGATAATGATTGTTTGGTTCCAGGCACCACAGGAGCAGCTGGTGCTCAGGGTACTAAAAGACACTTCATAAAGAACAGGGGAGCATTAGTGTTAATGTATTTGTGTGTGTGGAGTTTGGTTTGGGGAAGGTGGTCTCAGGGGTGTTGTTGCGGGTGGTTGTCTATGGGTAGGAGGTTGTCTATGGGGTGTGTAATGATGGGGTGTATAATGGAACTTAGTACAGAGCCCCAGATGGGGCAGGGTGTGCCTGGGAGTTGGGCTGGGGAGAGGTGAGGTGGAGGAAGCCACAAGCAACCCCTCCCCCCACCCACCTCTCCCCAGCCCAACTCCCTGCCCCATCTGGGGCGCCGTACTAAGTTCCATTATACGCACCCCATAGACAACCTACCCATAGAGAACCACCTACCCATAGACAACACCCCTGAGACCACCTTCCCCACCTCCCCTTTCAGAGCCTGTTAGTGGAAGAACACGTCTCTCTCTAAGCAGCAGGAAACATGTTGTGGAATAGGACAATTACAACAGTCCAACGGGGGACCATCCTCCAGGCTGGACTCTCATTAACATTGTGTTTCTACCATAGATATACAACCCTAGATAGGGGCTCTATGACATCAGCCACAGGAAATAGAATCTGTCTACTGATACTGTATATAGTCTTTGATAGAGATGACATCATAGGGTCAGGCCATACTCTCTCTTCTAGACTGTGGTGTGCGTCAGTTGGACAAAGAGCTTTTGATCCCTCTCCTCCCTTCATCCCTCCCCTCCCTTCAACACAACCAAGAGGAGGGAGAGAGGCGGGGGCCAGGCTAGCAACACAACCAAGAGGAGGGAGAGAGGCGGGGACCAGGCTAGCAACACAACCAAGAGGAGGGAGAGAAATAGAATCTGTCTACTGATACTGTATATAGTCTTTGATAGAGATGACATCATAGGGTCAGGCCATACTCTCTCTTCTAGACTGTGGTGTGCGTCAGTTGGACAAAGAGCTTTTGATCCCTCTCCTCCCTTCATCCCTCCAACCATCCCCCTTCCCCTCCCCCTTCCCCTCCAACCCTCCCCCTTCCCCCTCCATCCCTCCCTCCCCCCTCCAACCCCCCCCCCTCCAACCCTCCCCCTTCCCCTCCCTCTCTATCCCTCCCCCTCCACCCCTCCCCCTGTATTATTTAGAAGGGCAGGGCATAATGACATCATTAGAATTCTTTGGGGCCTTTCTTAGTTCTTTCCTTTCTGTTCTTCTAAGTAGACTCAATGTTCCCATATGTTTTAAATCATGCTGAACCCAGCCTGTCCTGAATGTTTAGATATAAGGTCAGTGTCTCTCCATGAGTTGTACAGGGAAGGCTGCACCGTCTAAGTCTGGCAGGTGTAGTTTGTTTTTTTCCAAAGAGTGAGGAGTGCTTGATTTAAACGAAATGTTCAACAACAGAGAAACTCTTATTCCATCCATTAGGTGCAGGAAGAACTAGTACATTACATAATGTAACATCTGAGGTCTGTAGCAGAGAGAACAGTCCAAGACAAGGAGAGTCAAAATGGAAATCATTATCAAGCAGAACTGTGGTGGGTGAATGAATACCTGACCTATTAGGGAACTGAAGTCCTGTGCTGTGTGTATGTCTAACCTGTTGAGGAACTTCTCAGTGAGGCTGTGCTGCATGGCGTCTGTCCCGGGGGCTGGCTGGTCACTGTGTTGTACCCCTCCCTCCAGCAGCATCTGCTGGTAGAGTTGTCTCTGCTGCTGCTTCTGTTCCAAGTGCTGCTGGACCCTCAGACGCTGGCGGTAGAACTCTTCAAACTTCTCTGTCGAGTCACGCAACTAAGGTGGTAAAACACATTTATTAAACAACAAACCAAATTCTCAACTGTTGGAAGTACAGCCAACTTCTTACATAGAGCCCTTCACATTCAAAGCCAGAAGGGACGGCACACCCCTTCAGAGAGAGGAAAAGGATGTCATTACTTCCTCTACTGTACCCTCTGCTTTCAGATGGGCATTAACGTAACACGTTGACCGGGGGCCAGGCTAGCAGCACAACCAAGAGGAGGGAGAGAGGGAGGGGGCCAGGCTAGCAGCACAACCAAGAGGAGGGAGAGAGGGAGGGGGCCAGGCTAGCAGCACAACCAAGAGGAGAGAGAGAGGGAGGGGGCCAGGCTAGCAGCACAACCAAGAGGAGGGAGAGAGGTGGGGGCCAGGCTAGCAGCACAACCAAGAGGAGGGAGAGAGGCGGGGGCCAGGCTAGCAGCACAACCAAGAGGAGGGAGAGAGGCGGGGGCCAGGCTAGCAGCACAACCAAGAGGAGGGAGAGAGGCGGGGGTAATAGACAGAGAGAGGCGGGGGGGGGGGTAATAGACAGAGAGAGGCGGGGGCCAGGCTAGCAGCACAACCAAGAGGAGGGAGAGAGGGAGGGGGCCAGGCTAGCAGCACAACCAAGAGGAGAGGGAGAGGCGGGGGCCAGGCTAGCAGCACAACCAAGAGGAGGGAGAGAGGCGGGGGTAATAGACAGAGAGAGGCGGGGGGGGGGGGGGGGGGGGGGTAATAGACAGAGAGAGGCGGGGGGGGGGGGGGGGGGGGTAATAGACAGAGAGAGGCGGGGACCAGGCTAGCAACACAACCAAGAGGAGGGAGAGAAATAGAATCTGTCTACTGATACTGTATATAGTCTTTGATAGAGATGACATCATAGGGTCAGGCCATACTCTCTCTTCTAGACTGTGGTGTGCGTCAGTTGGACAAAGAGCTTTTGATCCCTCTCCTCCCTTCATCCCTCCCCTCCCTTCAACACAACCAAGAGGAGGGAGAGAGGCGGGGGCCAGGCTAGCAACACAACCAAGAGGAGGGAGAGAGGCGGGGGGGGGGGGGGGGTAATAGACAGAGAGAGGCGGGGACCAGGCTAGCAACACAACCAAGAGGAGGGAGAGAAATAGAATCTGTCTACTGATACTGTATATAGTCTTTGATAGAGATGACATCATAGGGTCAGGCCATACTCTCTCTTCTAGACTGTGGTGTGCGTCAGTTGGACAAAGAGCTTTTGATCCCTCTCCTCCCTTCATCCCTCCCCTCCCTTCAACACAACCAAGAGGAGGGAGAGAGGCGGGGGCCAGGCTAGCAACACAACCAAGAGGAGGGAGAGAGGCGGGTAATAGACAGAGAGAGGCGGGGGGGGGGGTAATAGACAGAGGCGGGGGGATATAGACAGAGAGAGGCGGGGGTTATAGACAGAGAGAGGCGGGGGTTATAGACAGAGAGAGGCGGGGGGTATAGACAGAGAGAGGCGGGGGGTATAGACAGAGAGAGGCGGGGGGCGGGTAATAGACAGAGGCGGGGGGTATAGACAGAGAGAGGCGGGGGTTATAGACAGAGAGAGGCGGGGGTTATAGACAGAGAGAGGCAGGGGTTATAGACAGAGAGAGGCGGGGGTTATAGACAGAGAGAGGCGGGGGTTATAGACAGAGAGAGGCGGGGGTTATAGACAGAGAGAGGCGGGGGTTATAGACAGAGAGAGGCGGGGGGGTATAGACAGAGAGAGGCGGGGGGGTATAGACAGAGAGAGGCGGGGGGGTATAGACAGAGAGAGGCGGGGGGGTATAGACAGAGAGAGGCGGGGGGGTATAGACAGAGAGAGGCGGGGGGGTATAGACAGAGAGAGGCGGGGGGGTATAGACAGAGAGAGGCGGGGGGTATAGACAGAGAGAGGCGGGGGGGTATAGACAGAGAGAGGCGGGGGGGTATAGACAGAGAGAGGCGGGGGTTATAGACAGAGAGAGGCGGGGGTTATAGACAGAGAGAGGCGGGGGGTATAGACAGAGAGAGGCGGGGGGTATAGACAGAGAGAGGCGGGGGGGTAATAGACAGAGAGAGGCGGGGGGGTATAGACAGAGAGAGGCGGGGGGGTAGAGACAGAGAGAGGCGGGGGGGTATAGACAGAGAGAGGCGGGGGGGTATAGACAGAGAGAGGCGGGGGGTATAGACAGAGAGAGGCGGGGGGTATAGACAGAGAGAGGCGGGGGGTATAGACAGAGAGAGGCGGGGGGGTAATAGACAGAGAGAGGCGGGGGGGTATAGACAGAGAGAGGCGGGGGGGTATAGACAGAGAGAGGCGGGGGGGTATAGACAGAGAGAGGCGGGGGGGTATAGACAGAGAGAGGCGGGGGGGTTATAGACAGAGAGAGGCGGGGGGGTATAGACAGAGAGAGGCGGGGGGGTATAGACAGAGAGAGGCGGGGGGTATAGACAGAGAGAGGCGGGGGGTATAGACAGAGAGAGGCGGGGGGTATAGACAGAGAGAGGCGGGGGGTATAGACAGAGAGAGGCGGGGGGTATAGACAGAGAGAGGCGGGGGGTATAGACAGAGAGAGGCGGGGGGTATAGACAGAGAGAGGCGGGGGGGTAATAGACAGAGAGCAATTTGGAATAAATAAGTAATTCATGTGCACTGCCATCACTCACCCTTTTTGATGCAGGGACCATAGCCAGTGTGAAATCCAAAACTATCTATCTCATATATATATATTACACAAACACACACCGAACTGTGGCAGAGGGAGCCATGAAGCTGGGTCTCATCTGAAGGTGAAATCTCAGTCTAATGTTACTGGTCCGTTTATCAGTCTAATGTTACTGGTCCGTTTATCAGTCTAATGTTACTGGTCCGTTTATCAGTCTAATGTCCCACTCTGCTACTGGTCTGTTTATCAGTCTAATGTCCCACTCTGTTACTGGTCTGTTTATCAGTCTAATGTCCCACTCTGTTACTGGTCTGTTTATCAGTCTAATGTCCCACTCTGCTACTGGTCTGTTTATCAGTCTAATGTTACTGGTCTGTTTATCAGTCTAATGTCCCACTCTGCTACTGGTCTGTTTATCAGTCTAATGTCCCACTCTGCTACTGGTCTGTTTATCAGTCTAATGTCCCACTCTGCTACTGGTCTGTTTATCAGTCTAAGCAGGGCTTTACACTCACAGTCTGGCTATAGGCTAGACAGGACAGCTGTGGCAGGGCAGAGCAGGGCTTTACACTCACAGTCTGGCTATAGGCTAGACAGGACAGCTGTGGCAGGGCTTTACACTCACAGTCTGGCTATAGGCTAGACAGGACAGCTGTGGCAGGGCAGAGCAGGGCTTTACACTCAGTCTGGCTATAGGCTAGACAGGACAGCTGTGGCAGGGCTTTACACTCACAGTCTGGCTATAGGCTAGACAGGACAGCTGTGGCAGGGTAGAGCAGGGCTTTACATTCACAGTCTGGCTATAGGCTAGACAGGACAGCTGTGGCAGGGTAGAGCAGGGCTTTACACTCACAGTCTGGCTATAGGCTAGACAGGACAGCTGTGGCAGGGCAGAGCAGGGCTTTACATTCACAGTCTGGCTATAGGCTAGACAGGACAGCTGTGGCAGGGCTTTACACTCACAGTCTGGCTATAGGCTAGACAGGACAGCTGTGGCAGGGCAGAGCAGGGCTTTACATTCACAGTCTGGCTATAGGCTAGACAGGACAGCTGTGGCAGGGCAGAGCAGGGCTTTACATTCAGTCTGGCTATAGGCTAGACAGGACAGCTGTGGCAGGGCAGAGCAGGGCTTTACATTCACAGTCTGGCTATAGGCTAGACAGGACAGCTGTGGCAGGGTAGAGCAGGGCTTTACATTCACAGTCTGGCTATAGGCTAGACAGGACAGCTGTGGCAGGGCTTTACACTCACAGTCTGGCTATAGGCTAGACAGGACAGCTGTGGCAGGGCAGAGCATGGCTTTACACTCAGTCTGGCTATAGGCTAGACAGGACAGCTGTGGCAGGGCTTTACACTCACAGTCTGGCTATAGGCTAGACAGGACAGCTGTGGCAGGGCTTTACACTCACAGTCTGGCTATAGGCTAGACAGGACAGCTGTGGCAGGGTAGAGCAGGGCTTTACATTCACAGTCTGGCTATAGGCTAGACAGGACAGCTGTGGCAGGGCTTTACACTCACAGTCTGGCTATAGGCTAGACAGGACAGCTGTGGCAGGGCTTTACACTCACAGTCTGGCTATAGGCTAGACAGGACAGCTGTGGCAGGGCTTTACACTCACAGTCTGGCTATAGGCTAGACAGGACAGCTGTGGCAGGGCTTTACACTCACAGTCTGGCTATAGGCTAGACAGGACAGCTGTGGCAGGGTAGAGCAGGGCTTTACACTCACAGTCTGGCTATAGGCTAGACAGGACCGCTGTGGCAGGGTAGAGCAGGGCTTTCCACTCACAGTCTGGCTATAGGCTAGACAGGACAGCTGTGGCAGGGCAGAGCAGGGCTTTACACTCACAGTCTGGCTATAGGCTAGACAGGACAGCTGTGGCAGGGTAGAGCAGAGAACAGTCTGGCTATAGGCTAGACAGGACAGCTGTGGCAGGGTAGAGCAGAGAACAGTCTGGCTATAGGCTAGACAGGACAGCTGTGGCAGGGCAGAGCAGGGCTTTACACTCAGTCTGGCTATAGGCTAGACAGGACAGCTGTGGCAGGGCAGAGCAGAGAACAGTCTGGCTATAGGCTAGACAGGACAGCTGTGGCAGGGCAGAGCAGGGCTTTACACTCAGTCTGGCTATAGGCTAGACAGGACAGCTGTGGCAGGGCAGAGCAGAGAACAGTCTGGCTATAGGCTAGACAGGACAGCTGTGGCAGGGCAGAGCAGGGCTTTACATTCACAGTCTGGCTATAGGCTAGACAGGACAGCTGTGGCAGGGTAGAGCAGAGAACAGTCTGGCTATAGGCTAGACAGGACAGCTGTGGCAGGGCAGAGCAGGGCTTTACATTCAGTCTGGCTATAGGCTAGACAGGACAGCTGTGGCAGGGCAGAGCAGAGAACAGTCTGCTCTCCTCTAAGGCTAGGCCATAATTAGAGGGAAGTCAGGCAACTAGTGTCCTTTGGGCTGTACTGTTCTGTAAGACAGAGTGAAAGAGAGAGAGGGATGAGGAAAGAGAATAGGACAGGCGGCAGGTCTTGGGTGTAACCCAGGCTCTGTAAGCCACAGACGGTCAATGACTCAGTGAGTCTCTCAGACAGATTCATCTCAGGCCTATATTTAGAGTGAGGGACGCCACCATCTTTGAAAGTAACTCTCTCCACAACACCAATCATCACACATCAGTAGGGAAGATGACTCTGTATGGGTTTGTCTGAACCGGTTCAAAAGGCCAAAATGTGTATATTTAGCAAAAGAGACATTGTAAATCCTCCTCATCAGGTGTTTACCTCGTTCCTCTCTGCAGAGCCTGGTGACGGGGCATCCTCTCCAGGGGCGGAGTCGGGGCGCAGGGTGCCTGAACTCATCATCTTATCCACGGGCGTGTCCGTCCTGGAGCTACAGAGACAGACCCAGAGAGACCACATTAATGGACTACGTAATGTGCATGTTACTGCAATAACGACTGCTGTAATGTCCAGACACTCCTCAGATAATCACTACTGTCACATCACTGAGCATCACTGAGCGTCTTCTTCGACAGTCGTTGAAGGTAGAGGCTCTCTAGTGCTTCCTACTACAGAGCTTAGTCCTCCGTCTACTCCAGGCTGAATCCAACAGGTGAAATCATGTCAATGCTTAGTCTACCCTAGACGATGCTCGGCCATTCTTCTACAGGAAAACTTTAATGACTTGTCATGCCCGTACTACATAAGAAAAATGTTTTTGAAAAAGTGCAACATAAATCTAAAGTATCCTCATCTTTCACACCTCTCAGGAGACTCCTCAAAGATGCTGTGGCAGTCATAGCTGTCCAGCATCAGACTCCTGCTCAGACTCTGTCCCCCCGTGTGGAAGTTAGCGAAGGAATGAGACATGGGGGACATCCCCTTCCTCCCTGCCGTGTCCCCCCCTGGGCCCCTCTTCTCCTGGCCAGACAGCCCATATGACAGGCCATCCAAGGCCGGGTTCAGAGACCGGGACATGTAGGTGTCTGCGGACTGGGGGCGGCGGAGGGGCGAGGAGGGGTAGGGGGATAGTTTGCTGATGAGAGGGGTGAGGAGGTCTGCGTAGCTGGCCTTGGCAGGCTTGGCCAGGCGGTCCACATGGATCTGAAGCAACTTCTGCTCGAAGGCACAGGAAAAGACACTGTGGGACAGGTTCTGCATCCAGGACAGTAAGGACAGGTCCAGGTCGTCACAGCCATTCCCACACAGCATGTCCACCCCTAGGAGCACCTCGCCCTCCGTGATCTCCTCGCCTGTCGCCTTGCTCTGGAGACAGAGGCACACAATATATTAGTTAGTCAATCAATCAATCAATCAATCATTAAACTAACTAAATCAACCAACCAATCCATCCATCCATCCATCCTATTCACCAAGCATGAATATGATATTATGATCTAAAATGCATGTCATTTGTACAATGCTTTGTAACAGAACACTTGGATCCCCCCACCTGACAGAACTCTACGCAGCACTCATACAGAACTCCTTTAATGAGGAGCTGGAAGAGGCGGTTCCCCGAGGCAGTGAACCCCGCCTCACTCAGCTTCCTGTCTGCAGGGATGAACTCTGCCACCATGGTGCACGCCTCCTCAAAACAGTGCACCCGTGCCGTGCTGGGGTTCCAGTCCTGGAGGTGAAACATTTATACAATTCATACTTTAGTCATTTAGATAAAACCCCACCCATGACACCAGGGTCGTCTCATAATAATATATTTGGAGACATTTGAAAAAATAAGATCTAGCTATAGATGAATAATAAAACATGCTATTGAGTTATGGATAAATAATATAAACATACAGTACCAGTCAAAAGATTGGATACCCCTACTCATACAAGGGTTTCTTTATTTTTACTATTTTCTACATTGCATAATAATGAAGACATCAAAACAATGAAATAACCATCATGAGGTAGTCACCTGGAATGCATTTCAATTAACAGATGTGCCTTGTTAAGAAGGAAAGAAATTCCACAAATTAATGCATTTGAGCCAATCAGTTGTGTTGTGACAAGGTAGGGGTGGTATACAGAAGATAGCCCTATTTGGTAAAAGACCAAGTCCAGATTATGGCAAGAACAGCTCAAATAAGCAAAGAGAAATGACAGTCAATCACCCAAGTGCAGTCGCAAAAACCATCAAGCGCTATGATGAAACTGACTCTCATGAGGACCACCACAGGAAAGGAAGTTCATTAGAGTTAACTGCACCTCAGATTGCAGCACAAATAAATGCTTCAGAGTTCAAGTAAAGGACACATCTCAACATCAACTGTTCAAAGGAGACTGTGTGAATCATGCCTTCATGGTCAAATTGCTGCAAAGAAACCACTACTAAAGGACACCAATAAGAAGAGACTTGCTTCTGCCAAGAAACACGAGCTATGGACATTAGACCGGTGGAAATCTTTATTTTGGTCTGATGAGTACAAATTTGAGATTTTTGGTTCCATGTCTTTGTGAGACACAAAGACATGGAGACAAGGGAACGGATGATCTGCGCATGTGTGGTTCACATCATGAAGCATGGAGGAGGTGGTGTGATGGTGCTTTGCTGGTGACACTGTCTGTGATTTATTTAGAATTCAAGGCACACTTAACCAGCATGGCTACCACAGCATTCTGCAGCGATACGCCATCCCATCTGGTTTGCGCTTAGTGGAACTATCATTTGTTAATTAACAGGACAATGACCTAACACACCTTCAGGCTGTGTAAAGAGCATTTTGACCGAGAAGGAGAGTGATGGAGTGCTGCATCAGATGACCTGGCCTCCACAATCACCCGACCTCAACCCAATTGAGATGGTTTGGGATGAGTTGGATCACAGAGTGAAGGAAAAGCAGCCAACAAGTGCTCATGTAAGCGGTGGTGCGCGCTAATAGTGTTTCAATCGGTGACGTCACTCGCTTTGAGACCTTGAAGTAGTGGTTCCCCTTGCTCTGCAAGGGCCGCGGCTTTTGTGGAGCGATGGGTAACGATGCTTCGTGGGTGTCAGTTGTTGTGCAGAGGGTCCCTGGTTCGAGCCGGGAAAGGGGACGGACTAAAATTTTAAACTCAGCATGTGGAAACTCCTTCAAGACTCCTTCAAGACTGTTGGAAAAGCATTCCTCATGAAGCTGGTTGAGAGAATCCTAAGAGTATGCAAAACTGTCATCAAGTCAAAGGGTGGCTACTTTGAAGAATGTAAAATATATTTTGATTTGTTCAGCACTTTTTGGGTAACTACAAGACTCCATATGTGTTATTTCATAGTTTTGATGTCTTCTATTATTCTACAATGTAGAAAATAGTACAAAATTAAAGAAAAACCCTTGAATGAGCAGGTGTATCCAAACTTTTGACTGGTACTGTATGTTTATTATTAATCTATAGCTATATCATAAGTGCTCACACATACTTATAACAATGTAATACTGCCCTTTGATATCTGTTTTAAGTAAACCATTACCCACACTTCTTCAAAGTAAATACTATCATCAATCACAGTGCTAGAATAAAATTATTATTATATATATGCAATATTATTATTTGAAATGAACAGATATTATTCATAAGATCAGATGCCATAACTCTAAAACGTGTCATGCCTTGAACTCAGCGTGGTTGGTGAGACGAGGCAGAGTGAGGAGCAGACATAGCTTGCTGTAGTCATCTTTAGATGGACAGAACTCCTCCAGGGCATGAAGACACTTCACCGACTCCTGCATGGTGAACTCCAACTGAGAGAGAAGAGAGAGTTTAGACTTTGAGCCACCTCATATTGACTCATGTTTCCCTCACATGTAGCAGCTGGCTACTGTTTCCCTCACATGTAGCAGTGTAGAGTGTTCACACACACAAAAAAGGCCTTTTATGCATATTTATTCATTTCTAGAGGCAATGTGGCATCCCTCAAGACTCAACATTCCCTCAGAGACAGAAGGGAGGGATGAAACATAAGGGTTTTGAACATCCAAACCCAGAATGTCTGTAGATCCTGTAGAAGAGTAGCTACTTGTTATCGGTTTCTGAGGCCTAGATTATAACTGCCAAGGTAGAAGGGCCCAGATTGCTATCATGTCCAAGGAAAAAAAATGCCAGCGTTGCTTTGAACTGCTTCGAATAAATGTGTAAAATAGATTTTCAGGAGAAACAAATCTAGACCGAACACAAACACATTGAGACTTTTGAAATCAGACACACGTGTCACACACACTAACTCATGCTGGGCAAAAGATCAGAATGGGGCTGCCTGTGTGAACGCAACCTTGTACACAAACACAGGAGGAGCCCACACTAATCCAGTCAGGAGACACAAGCTGGTTTCAGATCTGCATTCTCTGTGACTAAGCTAATATAAGACAATGAGTAGAGAAAGCTCAGAGATTGTGTGTTTACTAGGAACAAAAAAAAGAGGCAGTGACAGATGGAGAAAGAGAGGAGGGCTGTTTTGTGATTTGTGGCAAATTTGTTTGCTCATTCAGAGGGAGACAGAGGAGACAGGTAAACAAAGACAGGAAGATGGAATATGTAATGCCAGAGACAGACAACTAGAACAAGGTCCGGCAAGGAAGGAAGAGGGCGAGAGAGAGAGGCGGAGACCCTATTCGTACTACAGCCATCAGCACATTGCTAAACCCCTGTACATAGCTGATGTAAAACCCTGTACATAGCTGATGTAAAACCCTGTACATAGCTGATGTAAAACCCTGTACATAGCTGATGTAAAACCCTGTACATAGCTGACATGACACTTGAAATGTCAATATTTTTTTAAACCTTTTTGAGTGCAATATTTACTGTTAAATTCGAATAGTTTGTCTTCTCATTTTTGTTTATTTCACTCGTAATGTAAACACGTTTTCCATGCCAATAAAGCCCCCTTTCAAATTAATTGAGAGAGAGGGGCTATTCTTTGTCTGTTGACTCACATGCTGTGGCTCATCCTCAGCAGACATGGCGTTGTTCACACACAGGGCCTCTAGAAACTTCTGCTTCAGGACGATGTAACGGAACCTACGACAACAATAAATTATGGCCCAAGAACATGTCTCAGAAAAGTTATTCAAACCCAGCATCTGCCTGTACAGTCAAGCCTGGGTGTCAGGTTGCTAACATGTAGTTGTTTGAAAAGGCAATAATGTAGCATTGCTAAGTGTAGAAATAGTCAGGTACAGTCAGACTAAATACATTCATTTCTGGCCACAGAATTAGTGTCATATTAATGAAGTCTCACCTTTTCCTGTCAAACTTGTCCATGCACTCCAGCGGCTGAATAAACTGAAGCACCTCGTCCCACTGCCCATCTAGCACCAGTTGCCTGGACAGAGATGAACAATTCAACAAAAAAGCGAGACAATAAATCGTGTGTTAAATACTCTGTGTTAGTGGCAGCTAATGCAGCCCCTGTTACGTGCTCTGAGGCTATTCACACGAGCTAGATCATTTCAGTAAACTTCATAATACAGAAACAAAACCACAGAACAACCAAACATGTAAACAAGGGATTCTCCAATTCACTTCCCTGCTTGCCATCTCCTACAGAAACAGATTGTCTTGATTGGTCAGTGTCATACAGGGTATAAGACAGGCAGTGAATGGTCACCCGGTAACAGTGGGGTCCTCTGTATGAAAGGGAGTCCAACTCCAGTCATTTCACAAACTCAGCTGAGTGGAATACCAAAGTGGTGTAACAGTACACTGTTGGCTGACATTTAAAAGGGGCACTCCAATCCAGTCTAGCATAGAGGTGGTCTGGATCATTATTGCATGAACAAAGGAATTTATAATACACTTTCTGAACATTGTGTTTCAGCACTTAGTTCAGCAACCAGCGACCTATTAATATGAGCCTGAAAAATGGCACTTCCAAATAATTATAATTAACTCTAATTAATCTGTCAACTGTTATTTTGCAGCAATCGCTTATGGAGGTGTCCTGATAGGGTTTGGGGCTCTCCCATAGCATTTGTATTTCTAACACTATCCACATAGTGAGACCCAAACAGTAATGTCAGGGACATATTCATTAGGGCACACATAACAAAACATTTTGCAACAGAAAACGAAAGTGGACATTCCTTATTGGATAGCCCAAGTAGTCTCTCTCTGTTTTAGTTTTTTTTTGCCGTTTGCTGCCTTATGAATACGACCTAGGCCTTTGTGTACCTGAGGAAGAGCATGTCGTCAGAGTAGAGTCCGTTGATGACTCCACTCTCCTTCTCCAGGGCCAGCATGCTAATGTGGAGCTTCCTGGAGTTGAGGAAGTCTAGGATCACCTTGATGATCTCCACCTCCTTCACATTGATGATCTCCTCCGCTGTCATGATGACGACAGGCTGACACACACACCAACAACAAAACTCAGGGTAAGTAAACACACCATAAATGGAGGCTCTCATGTTGATTATAGAAATGCAGCCTAGTATCTGTCTGCTAAACAATCAATTCTTAATGTAACGCAATGTCTCTTTATTGCCACACTGTGTTCAACAGTCTTTGTTGCTCCTGATATTTTCACTTGGCCAACAACTGTTACAACTGACCTTGTTTACTTTTGAATAGACTTTCAAGAAGTCTAGTTTAATATATTTCCATTCCTCCCAGAAAACAAGCTAAGGGAAACCCAGGCCTGCTCAATGTCAACAACATGACGAAATCCTCAATTAAACATAATGGAATCAAGCCCCAAATCTGACCACTGTGATTAGCAGATTAACAGCAAATCAGCGTCAGTAAAAAATCTGCAGCAGAGAGTTAATCCAATCACAGCTGTGCTATTAATTATGTAGTAATAACAGTAACACATTATGGATTAGGATCGCATTAATGGAAAATTGACCAAGTTTGGAAACCCCATGCCAGGAAGGCTAACAGACGTGAACTGTAACCTATCATATTTAATTTCACTTTTGTTCAAGGGTTCACCAGGGGATAAAAATAGGAGAAATACCATTGATTTAGGTTACTGTCATGATAAGTAGGACTTGAGCCACAAATTATGACAATTGCCATCAACCCTACAAGTGCAAACAAGTTATATTGCCGCCGATTTAATTTATTTACTGCTTAGGCTACAGTTGCACAGGGGATAACGCAGCCTGAATGCTGAGTAAGGATTTAGATAGCAGGACTATTGACATAATCTTGGTGTTGCACTGCAATCTGCATTGTTATTAACAAACATGTCCAAGCTAGTGGTTGCTCAAAACATACTGATACATGTTACAACATTCTGCTTTTACATTTAGTATAAGAATAGGTGCAATCAACAAAAAGCAAGGTTAGATATCTGGCAATCAACAAAACATTCAGAAAAGAAAATGAACAACCAAACTGCATGCAAAGATTCAATGCTGGTGACACTTACAGCAGCAGCAAGGAAACTATGCGCAGCGCATCACCTAAAAATAGGTTGAACTAGCTAACTAGTTAATTATAAAACTTATAACGTTATATAGGGTTCCAATAAATCAACATATATTTACAATCTAGAACTAGCTAACAATGTAGCTAGGCACTGCAGCTATGGGTGGGGTTCAACACATACAATTAGCTAGCTAGCTACTAACATTAGCTAAGTAACGTTAGTTAGCTAGCTGCTTCACCCCAACCTGTTCTTGTCTGATGTTATGAAATAAACGACACGAAAAGCACACATTTCTCCGAAATACTAACTAACTACCTAACATGAGCATATGTTAAGTACTGTTGTCAGGAACGCACACCGAAACCCGCTATGACAGATTCAGACCATGACCAGAAGAATGGCTAGCCAGGCCAAGCGAGAGACATGCATCATCCGCTAGCAGCACAGACGGGATGGGTGGCGAGGCTTCCCACACATTAACAAACACGCCCTCAATGCGATTTAAAGCTCACCTTGGTCTAAAAATACATGGGCTGAAAAGACACGCTCCTTAGATTTGTTTCTGTTGTTGAAAATCGTAGCTGTCCGAGCGATTCTTCTTCGTTTTGTTCGTCAGTCTCTTTTGTTGTTTGTCTCTCCCTGTCTGTTGTCTTCTCGGATCGATTTCTGCTGCTGGTAGTCGCCTGCTACCCAGCCCCTTCGGTTGTCAAGCGCAACGCTTCGTCTGTCTACCAATCAAACCCCAGTATTTTCATAGAGGCGCCCCAAGCGTCTCTTCTCTTGCATCATAAACCCCGCATAGCCCTTGCGATAACGATCGACATTCCCTACCATCCATTGAACATGATCATCAAATAAACTGTAATCAACGTCCAATTATGCCACTTGCAATGAGATAATTACTTGTCAGGTGTGTGTCACTTCCAAACCCAGACAGGACAGGATGTTGGATGGATAATCCCATGCCTTCACCTCCCAGATTAGGAAATGTTCCATGTGGGTGTAATCGCAGATTCACAGTGGGAAATTCAACATTCGGGTAAATGCAATTAAATGCTTGAAGGACATGGCCCTCTGAAAAGGTTTAAATACGATGTAAATCTGGTTGGTATTATTCTCATTTGATTGCCTAAGGTTGTTCTTGGGTGCAAGAGAGGACGAATAGTGTATTATTTCTCAATCATTAGGTTTTCTATGAGAAAACAGTAAAAGAACAGTAAAATGACAAACTGTTCATCTTGATATTTTTTTTACCACTGGTATGTAATCCCTGTATGTAAACCTATATGCATCTTCCATGAGGTCTTGACCATCATGGCACAGAAGGTGCGTTTGTTTGCCCTGTGGCCTCAGGTTGCAGGTTCAAGACCCACTTGTTATGTAATGCAGTAACAACAAAGAATAAACATCAGAGCTAGCCAAAGTGGATAACCAAGCTTCAAAAACATTGATCACCAGTTTCAATGAAAACTAACATTTTAATATAGTTCAAATGAATATCTAAAAATAACATAAATACATGAACAGGGTTAAAATAAAACGAATTTAGATTTGTGAAAAACACAGAATGGCATCACATACATATGTGATTATCCACTACCGACAACAGTATGCAGTGGGACAGTCTGCAGTCATTTCTCTTGCTATGTGTTGCCCGTCACTCATACCCTCTCATGCTTTCAAAACACTCCCCTTTGAGACAGATATGCTGCTCACATGAAATCTCAAAATGGAAAATGGTTTACGAAAAAACACCTGACAAAATACTGTATATAATGTACAGCGTAAACACTGCTTTACTCCAAAATAAAATAAATGCCAGTTTCCTTCCATAGGTTAGAAGAATGTAAAATGTTAAAGCATAATGTAACAGGAGAAATGTTTCATCTTTCTGTGATCTACTTTATGTAAGTACGCAGTTATACAACAAATACTGCAATCTACAGTGGGAAAGTATCATGAATTGCTATCGATTAATTACTCTCAATTGTATATGTACACATAGATGTATTGTGGACTACTTTGAGTGTAAAGGGAATTCAACAGTTAAGATACTATCCACAATAAAGTCAAATGCTTTTGAATATCTGTGAGGTCCAAACACATACTGTATCCCAACAATGTCCTTTATAAGACATTTTCTCTGAGTTGCACTGGCGCATGACACAACTTGTGAAACTTGCTGCTATTCTACAGCTGTAAATCGGTGTGTCAGTGACATTGAACAGCGATTACACACTTAAATGTTTAAACAACAAAAGGCCCCATATATTATGTTTATGTACGTCCATATTAAATGATAAACGCTAGTTTGACTCATTCATTTTGAATGGAATAGGTATTTATATACAAACTAAATTAACTTATACAATGTATATAGTCTTAAAGTATATTTATATTTCTGTCAATGAAATTTTAAGACTTCCAAAGTCTTATCAAAAACATAAAATATATTAAGTCAGTTGCTGACATTCCCGTGAACTACAGTCTTAATCAAAAGTGGACACACCTCCTCATTCAAGGGTTTTTCTTTAATTGGACTATTTTCTACTTTGTAGAGTAATAGTGAAGACATCACAACTATGAAATAACAACACATATGGAATCAAGTAGTAACCAAAAAAGTGTTAAAGAAATCCAAAAATATGTTATATTTGAGATTCCTCAAAGTACCCACCCTTTGCCTTGACAGCTTTGCACACTCTAATATTGTACAATGTAGAAAATAGTAAAAATAATCAAAAACCCTTGAAGGAGTAGGTGTGTCCAAACTTTTGACTGGTACTGTAGATGATACTTAAATCAATGATTTTACAATCTAGTTCTTATCGAAAGTAACATCAACCTATTTCTGAGGTATTCACCTCACTCAATCTTGGCACTTGTTTACACATTACACAAACCCAACTGCTCAGTCTTCTCTTTCAGCCAGAGAGAAAAGCAAGCCTCACACACAGCCAATCATCCTGCACTCACACAAACATCACAACTGGCGCTTAAATATAACATAATCGCTTTGCTTTCATATGACACACAAAACAAGGATAAGGCCAAACATGATGAACAGAGAGAACTCAAACTCGGTCTATTTCAGAGAGATGACATTCAGTGCTTCAGTGGTCTGATTCAGTAAGGCTTTCATCAGCCCCCCTCTTTTTTGGACACCCACGCATGCTGACGAACACACACACGCGTTCTCCATTAGAATGACTCTGCCCCCCCCCCCCCCACAGTCTTGCATAACAACAACAATGTCCCTTGAGGCTTGTGTTGTTTTTTTCTCCTACATTCCAGTAATAATTTCAGCAGTATTTTCTTAAGAAGAAAAACCCTTCTACATAATCATCCAATTATACTGTATATCAGACCCAGATGAATGCTGAGTTGAAGTGTTCTGGGGATATCTTACTGGGAAAAAAACATTAGAAAGCTGGACTCTTTAGCACCGTTCATACCAAACCAGACCCTGTAATACCCCAGGTCATACACAGACCTGGGTCCGTTCCTGGGTCAGATAACCCACAAAGTCTCCCCTCAGTCCTCAACTATAACCCAAGACACCGAACAACAATATCCTTGGTTTGTTATGAAAACGGCTTGTTGCTGTGACTACTTGAGACTACCCAGTTTCTTGGGTGTGCCCAGTTTCTTGGTCTGCCACAGGTGGGGGGCGATGGTGATGGCGTCTACACTAGCCGACATGGTCTTGGCTGGGATGTGGCTGAACTGCTTCCTGTCCGAGTTGTACTTGTACAGTCCCTCGATCATCTTGGCCGTGATGCTCTTTGGCCCGATGCCCGCCAGCTTGGTGATCTCCTCCGTCTCTGGACAGTAGGAGTACACCGAGCGGAACTGGCAACCCGTGTCCCGGAATAGAACCAGGAAGTTGTTGGCCCCCGACCTCTCCATTTCCTGAACGAGACAGGGAAGGCAAACAAAGGAACAAAACGTGAAGTGAAAGAGTGAAGTAAAATGAGAGAAAGTAGCAGAGTGTACATCAAACGGCCTACATCTATTATCTTGTTCTTCTGCTCTTCGTTGACCTTGCCCGCCAGGCAGCAGTGGGCCAGTGCATTCTGGATGATATGCTTGTTGGACTTGGCACTGGGCTCCTTGTACAGCTTTGGGCCTGAGGGAAAAAGCAGATACCAGCATAAGGTATGCAGTGACATACTAAGAGAAAGTCAGAACACAGCCTGTTCTACACATGGACCAGAAAGCTCCAGTATACTGCAGTAGTTTGGTCTCCTATTGAAAGCAGAATACTGTGATTGTAGTGGAGCTGTCCGTACCTGTGTACTCTTGGTTGGAGGGAGTGGAGGAGGTTGTGGAGTCGTTCTCCCAGTCCTTCTCTCCGTTACGAGACGGGCAGGATGACAGATTGCCCTCTGCAGAGTCTGGTCTCGCAGAGTCTGGTCTCGCAGAGTCTGGTCTCGCAGAGTCTGGTCTCGCAGAGTCTGGCCTCGCAGAGTCTGGCCTCGCAGAGTCTGGTCTCGCAGAGTCTGGTCTCGCAGAGTCTGGCCTCGCAGAGTCTGGCCTAGGGATTTACACACACACATAAACAGTACATTGACACACACACACACAGACACACACACACACACAGGAACAAGAAAACACACATGCCAGAACACACAGAATAACAGACACACGCAGACACGTTCACAAAAAACAGAGACCGACAGAGACAGACAGACATAGAGACAGACACAGAGACAAAAACACAGACATATACAAAGACAAACACAGACAGACAAAGAGAAACAGGGTCAAACACTGTGACACAGTTCTCCCAGGCAGCCCTCCCTGTTCCCTCCTATTAGATCCTGCACAGTGATCTCTCCGTGGCTGGGATCAGATCAGAAGCATGTGCAGTGGAGCAAAGCAAAGCTACAGTTCAGTCCTACATTCTGTCTGCTAGGATATTGAGGAGAGACTGCAGTAGGCTACAGCAGCTTTAGGCAACAGTACAGTAACAAGACACACAGTATCCCACTGCAGCAGGCAGCCTCATGCCCCAGGCCCAGGCTTAGTCATGTCCTGGTTGGGGTTAAGGACTCCGCATGCTTTCCTGATGAAACAGTTCTGTAGAGTTTGTGTATATATTATGATGACATTTTGTGACGTTTTTGGATTTCGGTGAGTTTTTTTTTGGATGTCTGGGCAAACAAAACATTTTCTGGAGGCAAGCCGAAGTTCGGAGCCGAAGTCTATGCCGCTTTGTCGGTGATTGGTTAACAGTAGGGATTCTTCAACAACATTTTTGTTGTCATTCGACAAGAGATGACTCGTTTTCATTGAAAAATATTGCAACAAACATTAGTTAGATGTAAAATTGCGTGACTAAGATCTCCTTGGAAAAAACGTCAAAATGAATGACAGATTTATTGAGTTCTTAGATTCATTCTGACTATTTTGAGGAAATGTATGGCTATGGCATCTCAAAATGGACAAACAGTACTATTGCCGTTTTTATATCATTTTTCAAGTGAAGGTCTTTTAAGGGAGTATGCGAACACACTCGTTCGGTTAGGCTAGGCGCCAGCCGAACTGAGGCATGCTGACGCCTTTAGTGTGTAACCTAGCTTGAAGTCTCTGCATACAAAACAAAAGGGACTGTGATCATTGTGATGTGATTCTGGGGGACAGCTGTGATTCAGAATGAGCCTGGCCGTGGGAGTCAGTGCCTTGGACGGGAAAGCGTCTGCCTGCTGCAGCTTCGATGGCTCTGGGTCTAGTATATAGCTCAACAAGAACACACATCAGCTAAATCATGGAGCAGCTAGTCTGGAGCAGTCATCATGGAGCAGCTAGTCTGGAGCAGTCATCATGGAGCAGCTAGTCTGGAGCAGCTAGTCTGGAGCAGTCATCATGGAGCAGCTAGTCTGGAGCAGTCATCATGGAGCAGCTAGTCTGGAGCAGCTAGTCTGGAGCAGTCATCATGGAGCAGCTAGTCTGGAGCAGCTAGTCTGGAGCAGTCATCATGGAGCAGCTAGAATGGAGCAGCTAGTCTGGAACAGTCATCATGGAGCAACTAGTCTGGAGCAGATATCATGGAGCAGCTAGTCTGGAGCAGTCATCATGGAGCAGCTATCATGGAGCAGCTAGTCTGGAGCAGTCATCATGGAGCAGCTAGTCTGGAGCAGGTATCATGGGGCAGCAAGTCTGGAGCAGTCATCATGGAGCAGCTAGTCTGGAGCAGCTGGTCTGGAGCAGCTACTGTGGAGCAGCTACTGTGGAGCAGATAGCCTGGAGCAGTCCTCATGGAGCAGCTAGTCTGGAGCAGGTATTATGGAGCAGCTAGTCTGGAGCAGCTAGTCTGGAGCAGTCAGTCTGGAGCAGTCATCATTGAGCAGCTATCATGGAGCAGCTAGTCTGGAGCAGTCATCATGGAGCAGCTAGTCTGGAGCAGCTAGTCTGGAGCAGTCATCATGGAGCAGCTAGTCTGGAGCAGTTATCATGAAGTAGCTAGTCTGGAGCAGGTATTATGGAGCAGCTAGTCTGGAGCACTTATTATAGACAGCTATCACGGAACAGCTATCATGGAGCAGCTAGTCTGGATTAGTTATCATGGAGCAGCTATGATGGAGCAGCTAGTCTGGAGCAGTTATCTTGAAATATCTAGTCTGGAGCAACTATCATGGAGCTGTTATCATGGAGCAGCTATCATGGAGCAACTATCATGGAGCTGTTATCACGGAGCAACTATCATGGAGCTGTTATCATGGAGCAGCTATCATGGAGCTGTTATCATGGAGCAGCTATCATGGAGCAGCCTCAGAGCAGTGAGTGCTACAGCAGAGAAAGAGCAAAGTCGGTGAGACATAAAGCAGAGCGGAGGCAGGAAGCTAAAGGCATCATGTATGAATTGAGGCAGGAAGCTAAAGGCATCATGTATGAATTGAGGCAGGAAGCTAAAGGCATCATGTATGAATTGAGGCAGGAAGCTAAAGGCATCATGTATGAATTGAGGCAGGAAGCTAAAGGCATCATGTATGAATTGAGGCAGAAGCAGCTGTGGTACTGAGGGGAATGATTCTGCTGTTTTAAAGTAGGTAATTGGTCATCACTCAACTGATACAGCATGAACGTGAAATAACATATATTATCAATCAATCAAATGTATTTTATATAGCTCTTTTTACATTAAAAACATGTGTTCTTAGAATTGATGTTGGTATACTGTATGTGTCTTGCTCAAACATTATCAAAACATATATGTGAGTTCTTTAAATATTCTGTCAGATGGGGATTTTTTTTGCAAAGATATTACCTCAAGTAAAAATGGAATTGATTGATCAATCTGGTCTGTGCAGTAGCAGAAACATAAAAGCTAGATACAAGTCTAGGCCCTCGGCTGATCTAGGGAGGCAGGGGAGTTACTAACCTTCCCTTTCTCTCTTTGGGAGAGCTTAAAAAGAAAGAGATATGGCCTCTCACAGTGCCTAGTTTACTGCTTCTGGGGGGTCTGTGCAAAACAGAGGGGAAAACAGAGGAGAGAGGAATAGAGCAAGGAGGAGGAGAGAGAGAGGAAGATTAAGATGCAGAGGTTAAGATGCAGAATGAAAACAATTTTGGTTGCATTACATAGAAAGGTCATAAGACACATTCATGTCCTCTTGAAGGAGTATTCAAGCTCTTGATGCTCTGTAAGGCCTTTGTTGTTTCGTAGCCAGCCTGGGTGCCAGTCTCCTTTGAGATTGTCATGCCAAAAGAGTTGGCTAAACCAGGAACGGGATAACTGTACTGTCTTTTTAATCAGCCAATAGCTGACCTCACCTGGGGGTCCTCTTATCTCCCACATTGCTGTCATTGTCTGCCAGGTTGAGGGAGGCCAGGGACATGCTGGAGACTGAGTACCCACGCAGTCGAGTGCCTGGACGATGTAAACACAGAAGACATGTTTGAGTGTGTGTGTGTGTGTGTGTGTGTGTGTGTGTGTGTGTGTGTGTGTGTGTGTGTGTGTGTATTAAATACACATCTACAGTGCCTTTGGAAAGTATTCAGACCCTTTGACTTTTTCCACATTTTGTTACATTACAGCCGTATTCTAAAATGGATTAAATGTTTTTTCCCCTCATCAATCTACACACAGACCCTTTACTCGGTACTTTGTTGAAGCACCTTTGGCAGTGATTACAGCCTCAAGTCTTCTTGGGTATGAGGCCACAAGCTTGACACACCTGTATTTGGAGAGTTTCTCTCATTCTTCTCTGCAGATCCTCTCAAGCTCTGTCAAGTTGGATGGGGAGTGTTGCTGCACAGCTATTTTCAGGTCTCTCCAGAGATGTTCGATCAGGTTCAAGTCCGGGCTCTGGCTGGGTCACTCAATGACATTCAGACACTCCTGTGTTGTCTTGGCTGTGTGCTTGGGTCGTTGTCCTGTTGGAAGGTGTACCTTTGCCCCAGTCTGAGGTCCTGAGCGTTCTGGAACAGGTTTTCATCAGGGAACTCTCTGTACTTTGCTCTGTTCATCTTTGCCTCGATCTTGACCAGTCTCCAAGTCCCTGCAGCTGAAAAACATCCCCACAGCATGATGCTGCCACCACCATGCTTCACCGTAAGGATGGTGTCAAGTTTCCTCCAGACGTGACACTCTTGGTTTCATTAGACCAGAGAATCTTGTTTCTCATGGTCTGAGAGTCTGTAGGTGCCTTTTGACAAACTCCAAGCTGTTATGTGCCTTTTACTGAGGAGTGTCAACTGTGGCACCTTATATAGACAGGTGTGTGCCTTTCCAAATCATGTACAATCAATTTGTAGAAACGTCTCAAGGATGATCAATGGAAACAGGATGTAGCTGAGCTCGATTTTGCATCTCATAGCAAAGGGTCTGAATACTTATGTAAATAAGGTATGTTGTTTTGTTTGAATACATTCTTTATTTATTAAAAAAAAAAACTATTTTCACTTTGTCTGTGCCCTTGAGAAAGACACTTAACCTAATTTGCTCTAGGGGTGCCGTACTACTATTGCTGACCCTGTAAAACAACACATTTCACTGCACCTATCCCGTGAATGTAACAACACAAAAATGTATTCAATTAATGTGTTAGTCCCCACAAGGAAAAAGGCTATTTTAGAGTTAGGGGTTACATTTAGGGTTACAATTAGGGATAGTTTTAGGGTAAAGGAAAATAGGATTTTGAATGGGAATACATTTTTGGGTCCCCACAAGGATAGTAAAACAAACACTTGTGTGTGTGAGAATCTATTTGTATACTATTTGTAGTATGTGTGTGTTACCCGTGGCTCTGACGGGGGGCTTGGGTAACTCCATGACGTCCCTGTGGATGGATTTGGGGCGGGGCTTCTTTTTAAGACTTCCATGACGGGGCCTGACATCCATATCCTCCACCTGCTTCAAATGCTTCCTCCTCATGTACTCGTTCTTTATGTAATCTTTCCTCTGCTTGTCGTCCTCTCGCTTCTGCTGCTCCTCCTCTGCTTTCAGCCTAGGGAAAAGGGAGAAAAGAGATGAAGCTTCAATACTTCTGTAGGATTCCCAAATAAGAGAAGTTACTAAGGTGCGGATTTTCACTGACTACATTCCAAGTGGAAGTTAAGATTTTTTATTTTACCTTTATTTAACTAGGCAAGTCAGTTAAGAACAAATTCTTATTTTCAATGACGGCCTAGGAACTGTGGGTTAACTGCCTGTTCAAATCAAATGTATTTGTCACATACACATGGTTAGCAGATGTTAATGCGAGTGTTCAGGGACAGAACGACAAATTTGTACCTTGTCAGCTCGGGGATTTGAACTTGCAACCTTCCGGTTACTAGTCCAACGCTCTAACCACTAGGCTACCCTGCCGCCCCAAGATTCACCCCTCAATGAATAAAAGAGAAGTAGCTTGGGTCTGAAACCAGCCCCGAACGGTAGTTTTCAGACTCCCTAATAGCAGTTTTCAGTCCCCTTATTAAAGGTAGTTTTCAGACTCCCTAATAGCAGTTTTCAGTCCCCTTAAAGGTAGTTTTCAGACTCCCTAATAGCAGTTTTCAGTCCCCTTAAAGGTAGTTTTCAGACTCCCTAATAGCAGTTTTCAGTCCCCTTATTAAAGGTAGTTTTCAGACTCCCTAATAGCAGTTTTCAGTCCCCTTAAAGGTAGTTTTCAGACTCCCTAATAGCAGTTTTCAGTCCCCTTAAAGGTAGTTTTCAGACTCCCTAATAGCAGTTTTCAGTCCCCTTATTAAAGATAGTTTTCAGACATCCTAAGGGTAGTTTTCAGACCGGGCATAAGAGTAGAAAGGGTACAAGGCCTTGAAGGTGCAGACTGACCGTGCTTCCTCCTTCCTCTGCTCCTGCTCCAGCTCCTGCTGCTGTTTCTTCTCCTGTTTCTCCTTCTCTCTCCTCAGCCTCTTCTCCAGCAGAGCAGCCCTCTTCACTGCCATGTCCTCCTCTCCCTTCCCATCGTCCTGGAGGGGTACGGGTTGGACACAGAGTCAGAAATAGGTTAGAAAACATTTCAGAATTTAAATGGCTGCCATGTTGACACCAAAGTTCTACTTAGAGTGGAAATTGTAATCTTCTTGTCATGGAACGTTCGGTGCCAACATGAAGGCTAGTTTACTTTGTTTTTTTGTAGCTCCAGAGACTAAATGAGATCAGACAGCATTGTCACATCCTCTCACTTCAAAGGTCCCTCATTAAGATCTGTCAAATGTATGTCAGGGGGAATTCAGGCATCCATTCCATCATGTCAGATGCATATGACCAATTTTAACCAGTTAGAACATGTTGTGCAGTGGTGACTAGATATTTTGTTTCCTGGGATAAGGACATGTGTGCTTCTACATCTGCATTGCTTGCTCTCTGGGTTTTACGCTGGGTATCTGTATAGCACTTTGACAACTGCTCATGTAAAAAGGACTTTATAAAATAAATGTGATTGATTGAGTTGTGTCTGTTGAAAGTTGATGGTAGCTTCCAGAATATACACTGAGTAGCTGTTAGCTATCCCATCTGCAGTGGTATACTGTACAGTAGCTCAGTTGGCTCCATTCTCCTAGCATAGCTCTGTTGACTCCATTCTCCTACAGTAGCATAGCTCTGTTGACTCCATTCTCCTAGCATAGCTCTGTTGACTCCATTCTCCTACAGTAGCATAGCTCTGTTGGCTCCATTCTCGTACAGTAGCATAGCTCTGTTGGCTCCATTCTCCTAGCATAGGCGTCAACAGAGCTATGCTAGGAGAATGGAGCCAACAGAGCTATGCTAGGAGAATGGAGCCAACAGAGCTATGCTAGGAGAATGGAGCCAACAGAGCTATGCTAGGAGAATGGAGCCAACAGAGCTATGCTAGGAGAATGGAGTCAACAGAGCTATGCTAGGAGAATGGAGCCAACAGCTCTGTTGACTCCATTCTCCTACAGTAGCATAGCTCTGTTGACTCCATTCTCCTAGCATAGCTCTGTTGACTCCATTCTCCTACAGTAGCATAGCTCTGTTGGCTCCATTCTCCTAGCATAGGAGTCAACAGAGCTATGCTAGGAGAATGGAGCCAACAGAGCTATGCTAGGAGAATGGAGCCAACAGAGCTATGCTAGGAGAATGGAGCCAACAGAGCTATGCTAGGAGAATGGAGCCAACATAGCATAGCTCTGTTGGCTTCATTCTCCTAGCATAGCTCTGTTGGCTCCATTCTCCTACAGTAGCATAGCTCTGTTGGCTCCATTCTCCTAGCATAGCTATGTTGGCTCCATTCTCCTAGCATAGCTCTGTTGACTCCATTCTCCTAGCATAGCTCAGTTGGCTCCATTCTCCTAGCATAGCTCAGTTGGCTCCATTCTCCTAGCATAGCTCAGTTGGCTCCATTCTCCTACAGTAGCATAGCTCAGTTGGCTCCATTCTCCTACAGTAGCATAGTTCAGTTGGCTCCATTCTCCTACAGTAGCATAGCTCTGTTGACTCCATTCTCCTAGCATAGCTCAGTTGGCTCCATTCTCCTACAGTAGCTCAGTTGGCTCCATTCTCCTAGCATAGCTCAGTTGGCTCCATTCTCCTACAGTAGCATAGCTCAGTTGGCTCCATTCTCCTACAGTAGCATAGTTCAGTTGGCTCCATTCTCCTACAGTAGCACAGCTCTGTTGACTCCATTCTCCTACAGTAGCATAGCTCTGTTGGCTCCATTCTCGTACAGTAGCATAGCTCTGTTGGCTCCATTCTCCTACAGTAGAATAGTTCAGCTGGCTCCATTCTCCTACAGTAGCATAGTTCAGTTGGCTCCATTCTCCTACAGTAGCATAGATCAGTTGGCTCCATTCTCCTACAGTAGCATAGTTCAGTTGGCTCCATTCTCCTACAGTAGCATAGTTCAGTTGGCTCCATTCTCCTACAGTAGCATAGTTCAGTTGGCTCCATTCTCCTACAGTAGCATAGTTCAGTTGGCTCCATTCTCCTACAGTAGCATAGATCAGTTGGCTCCATTCTCCTACAGTAGCATAGTTCAGTTGGCTCCATTCTCCTACAGTAGCATAGTTCAGTTGGCTCCATTCTCCTACAGTAGCATAGCTCAGTTGGCTCCATTCTCCTACAGTAGCATAGCTCAGTTGGCTCCATTCTCCTACAGTAGCATAGTTCAGTTGGCTCCATTCTCCTACAGTAGCATAGTTCAGTTGGCTCCATTCTCCTAGCATAGATCAGTTGGCTCCATTCTCCTACAGTAGCATAGTTCAGTTGGCTCCCTTCTAGCATCGCTCAGCGGTTTACTACTCTAGCAGTACACACAATTACTGTCCCAGACCCAGAAGAAGTCATGGTTCACGAGTCATCCCATAGTTCATGTTGTGCCAGACACACAGTTCTGCATGAACATTATACTGTCCTGTTGCGTTTACATTGCTTACACTGTATACGTAACTTTAATATTTTATGATTATAACAAAAATGGATCAATGAACGCATTCAACATTTTATAGTCGTAACATGCTAAATACAGAACTTGTACCGTCATCTCACAATTCTGAAATTCCTACCTTGTAGAAGAACCCACAGCACATTTTCTGGTCCTCTCCGTACAGCTCTCCACTCAACTCCAGACCCTGTCCTCCCAGAGGCTTCAGTGTGGACATTGGTACTTCTATCAGGTCTCTACTGGGCTGGGACAGCACCTCTGCCAACTTCTCTGTCCTTCCTTCTCTCCTCTCCTCCTTCCCTTCCTGCTCTCTCCCTTCAGTGGGCAAGGAGGGATGAGCGCCTGCACTCCTTATCCCCGCCTCTGCTACCACTGGCTGTGTCTCAGGCTGCTCATTTTGGTTCTGGGGCTCCTCTGCTCCCCCTGGGGCCCCTCCCTCCTTGTCCTCTTCTGTGGCCCCAGGACCCTCATCATGTCCCAGGTAGGCAAAGGAGGTGACCTGGGTCTGGCTCGGGGAGAAGCGTCTCAGCCTGGGCAGACTGTCCACGGACGTGGGGGTGTTGAGCATCCGTCTTAAGGGAGTTACCTTGAGCTCACTGGGGCGTGGGGTACGGGGGGTGTGAGGGGTGCTGGCGTGGAAGGAGGCTGGTCGGCGCTTGAGGCCGCCAGGGGAACGGTGGGGGGCGCGGGGGGAACCACCGGCAGAGGACAGGATGGGGGACATGGACCCCACGGACCCCCGGCCGGCTACGCTGTTGCGCCGGAGCTCCCGTAGCTGCCTGTAGAGAGAGTAGAAATGTGGAATTACATTTTTGCAATGATAACTAACCAAGCGATAATAGTATTGCGATAATTGATACCACAATTAATGAATGATGAAAACACATGGTTTTAGTCTAAATATCATGCCATTCTAATGTACAATTTATGTGTATTGATTACTATACCTGTATGTGTATGTGTGTGTGTGTGTGTGTCAGTGGTACCTGTGTGGTGAGGGCGCTGGAGGAGGTATGACCCAGGCCTGTTGCTGTTCCCTCATGGCCATGATCCTGTCCTGCTGCTGAGCCAGCCGCTGCATCTCCGTCTGCAGGAACCCCAGGGACGTGTTGAGCCTCTCGATGGAGCTAGTGTACTCAGCCACGTCCACCTCTCCAGCCACTAACCCTGGAGCAAGACACAGCGGCCACGTCTACTTTATAAGGTGGGTATCACACCTGTATACAACGGTACACATCCTGAAGTATGACTGCTCTCTAGCCTGGCCCTCTATCATTTTGTAATAATGGTCAATGGTCAATGTCGAGACAAAATTGGCAACAGAACAATTTTATTGAACCTTTATTTTTATTTAGAGTCATAGATGAGACTAAGATGTATTTTTCAGTGGAAAATAAAAGTACAAGGCAACGTTTTTGATTTGATCAGGAGCTATAGTGGTGACCCACCTGCACCCTCCTCGCAGGGGGACTTGGGAGCGGCTCCATCGGGCTTGCACCTCTCCGCCTGGCCCAGACTGCCTGACGGGGTGAGGTCTGGGCCCCCAGGGAGGGGGCTGGTGGGAGAGGGGGTTATCCCTTTCCGTCTCACCACGTTGAGGAAGGCTGTCCTCCCCATCTTCTGACGATGCCGGGTGAACGCTGCCTCCACCTGAAACAGTGACAAAAATGGTTGATTATTTCAGCACATTTTTAATAGCCAATGAACATGCTGGCTTGGTATGCTAAATTATCCAACAAGATGATGGTTCAAATGAAGTGATTTCTGATTGATAACTAACTCTAATCATTTGATTGGACTGCTCCTTTAAAAAAAACCTAGTAGACCGTTGTTTTGTTCTTTGTCTGACACAATACCCAGTCACCTAAGTAAATGGTGCACTACTTTTGAACAGAGCCCTATGGAAATAGGGAATAGGAACCCTTAGGGAATAGGATGCCAGATGCCGAAGGGAAGACGCTCTCGGAAGCTGAACTAGCCTATACCTTCTTCTTCTGGGCCTCGATGGCTCTGCGTTTCTCCTCCAGCTTCATCTTCAGGTGCACCATCTCTGACGACAGCAGGTGGGTGTGGTCTTTGGTAGAGGATGTGGCCGGGCTCTGGGCTGGGTGGGCGGGGCTTGAGCCCTGTGAGGGGCAGAGAGAGACAGAAACACAGAGTAGGAAAAGGGACGTTGAGAGAGAAAGAGAGGGAACAGAGTAATAGATCAGAGAGACAGTTTCTCTACTGACCTCAGGTGTTGCAGTTTGTGCGGGGGGCGTGTTCAGAACATTGATCTCGGAGCTCTCGGGGGTGGTCCCTCCACTGCTCCGTCCCTCAAGCTTACGAAACTTCTGCTCGGCGAAGCTGGTCATGCGAACCACGCCTCCGCCTGAACCGCCAGAGGACGAGGCAGGGCTGGGCACATGGGACAGGGGGGCGGGGGGCACCGAGCTGGGGCATGGGCTGCTCCTCTCTCCCCTGTCACCGTTCCTCACCCCCCTCTCTCCATCCCCCTCTGGTAGGGGACAGGATCGGGTCATAGCCTCATAGTCAGGGTCTATATCAGAGTAGTCCCTGAGGGAAGAGTTGTCCTCCTCCAAACTCTCCTGGATGTCCTCCGTCCTCACGTGGATCCCTGTGTCCACCTCATCCGTAGAGGCTGAGTTGGGGTCGGCCTCGTCCGCCCGGGCCTTAGCCGATCCTGGGTAGTCGTCAGGGTCGTCGCCTGGGTCTGGAGGTTCGGCTCCATCATGTAGGAAGAAGCCGTTGGCCCCGGGCCCCAGGCTGCCGTTGGGCCTCTCTGTGTCGTGGATGATCTTCAGTGCCTCCTCGATGCTGGGCGGGGTTGACGGGCTGACGGGGCCACTGCCGCCCTTGCCGTTCTCTGGGAGAACGCCATTGGAATATCTAGATTACCAGACATGTATGATCATTTATTAGACACTTATTCATAGCATCTAACAGTTAACATGTATGTAACATATTTACATTCAATATGTGTCCCCCGTGCAGACATTAAAACGCGCAACAGATCCATCAGACGTACCTGCTCTGGTTCCTGTGTGGCTGAGTCTGCCCACGCCCCAGTGCTTTATGGGAGTTGTAGTTACGTGAGTCCCTGTCGTAGTCCTCCTCAGGTATGTGTCCAGCACTGCAACCCTGACTGTTAACGCTGACCGGCTGAAAGGGGAGTTGGTGCCTCATGCCCCCCCGAGGTGTGTGGTGAACTTTGAACCCCCCCAGGCCTTCTGTGCTGGCAGAGCGGGTCATGCCTCGGAGGGAAGGACCCCGACAGGGAGGGGCACTTGGGTCCCCGTCCAGAGGAATCTCAAAGGAGATGCCCCGAGACCGTCTCTCCTTAGGCCACGTCCCCACACAGCCGTCCACATAGCACATGGACACCGACCTCTTGATCACACCTGCCAGGGACAAGGAAAATGATTAGCTTGACTCACACAGAGTACCAGTAGTAGTTCAGAGTCGTCAGCCAGATAAGATAAAGGAGTGTTTGTGATTCTGAGGAGAGGGGTAGGTAGTTCCTGTGTTCTTACCTGAAGCAGAGTCTGGTTGAAGCCTGAGAGAGCGCGAGTGAGAGAGCAAGAGAGAGAATTTTACCATAAAGCTCAAGAGCATACCTCCTGTAACTGCTAAGTTGAACTATGCTGGACCTTTCACAACATTGTTCAATAAGAGAAAATTAAATAACTACAGGTTATATTAATTCAATATTAATTCATACCTGTCGTGTTTTGGGCTGTCAGGTCTGTCCCCAAAGTCCTTTTTGGCTGGGCTACACATAGGACCCATAGTCCTGGATGAATGGGCAGGATCACAGGCTGGGTACAAACAAACACTAATCATTCTTCAGGATGCTCAAGTCAATAAAGGTACGTGACGTGATCTGAGTTCTGGTGAAGTTGATTTATCTTCATAATCCCAACCATCATCATCCTTTTTGGCTTTCAAACACCAATATCCTTACCTTGTGGGTCAAAGACTCTGGGCTGTACAAACGAAGGCTTCACCACTTCAAACCACCAGAACAGCTCTGCCATAAACACCAGGTAGTTGTTCTGCAACAGAACAAAACACAACATAAACACCAGGTAGTTGTTCTGCAACAGGACAAAACACAGCATAAACACCAGGTAGTTGTTCTGCAACAGGACAAAACACAACATAAACACCAGGTAGTTGTTCTGCAACAGAACAAAACACAACATAAACACCAGGTAGTTGTTCTGCAACAGGACAAAACACAACATAAACACCAGGTAGTTGTTCTGCAACAGAACAAAACACAGCATAAACACCAGGTAGTTGTTCTGCAACAGGACAAAACACAGCATAAACACCAGGTAGTTGTTCTGCAACAGAACAAAACACAACATAAACACCAGGTAGTTGTTCTGCAACAGGACAAAACACAGCATAAACACCAGGTAGTTGTTCTGCAACAGGACAAAACACAACACACCAGGTAGTTGTTCTGCAACAGGACAAAACACAACATAAACACCAGGTAGTTGTTCTGCAACAGAACAAAACACAGCATAAACACCAGGTAGTTTTTCTGCAACAGGACAAAACACAACACACCAGGTAGTTGTTCTGCAACAGGACAAAACACAGCATAAACACCAGGTAGTTTTTCTGCAACAGAACAAAACACAGCATAAACACCAGGTAGTTTTTCTGCAACAGGACAAAACACAACACACCAGGTAGTTGTTCTGCAACAGAACAAAACACAGCATAAACACCAGGTAGTTTTTCTGCAACAGGACAAAACACAACACACCAGGTAGTTGTTCTGCAACAGGACAAAACACAGCATAAACACCAGGTAGTTGTTCTGCAACAGGACAAAACACAGCATAAACACCAGGTAGTTGTTCTGCAACAGGACAAAACACAACACACCAGGTAGTTGTTCTGCAACAGGACAAAACACAACATAAACACCAGGTAGTTTTTCTGCAACAGGACAAAACACAACACACCAGGTAGTTGTTCTGCAACAGGACAAAACACAACATAAACACCAGGTAGTTGTTCTGCAACAGAACAAAACACAGCATAAACACCAGGTAGTTGTTCTGCAACAGGACAAAACACAACACACCAGGTAGTTGTTCTGCAACAGGACAAAACACAACATAAACACCAGGTAGTTGTTCTGCAACAGGACAAAACACAGCATAAACACCAGGTAGTTGTTCTGCAACAGGACAAAACACAACACACCAGGTAGTTGTTCTGCAACAGGACAAAACACAACATAAACACCAGGTAGTTGTTCTGCAACAGGACAAAACACAGCATAAACACCAGGTAGTTGTTCTGCAACAGGACAAAACACACACACAAGTTAGATAGGGGGAAAGGTAATGTAATACATCCAAATAACTGCATTTGTCCAGAAGGTGTCTCTGTTGAGACAAGTCACAGACGAGGCAACATACTGTATAGTGGCTGGTAGATCAATGACAGGTCAGGGATAGCAGGTAAAGCTGCCTCCAAGCTACCCTGGTTGCTAAGTAACTGAGTGTGGGTGTGTGTGTTATTGGCAGCCTCAGATTTCTCCGTTACCTCAACATCTAGTGTATAGTGGAGAAAACTGATATATATTAGAGTGTGCCATAGACGCACACAACACAGAGTATAATATGGCTTCATTCCTTTAATGATTCATCCACTTCTTCTGACTGGGCCTCTGTCTCTATGGAATGGAGGGTCTTCATTGACCACAACCTCCCCGCAAACTAAGACTGGACTGAAGATTTCAAAACATTGTTGCTTGGATATTCCCCATTGGATTGTCAAGAGCTTTTGGACATTGAGTTCAGAGTGTAGGACACCCACCCACACTGTGGTGGTCTGGTTAGGGGTTCTGGAGAAAGTTTGGCCAGTAGTGAGTTGGCTCCATGCCAGGGCCTTTAGCTGCTCTTCAGGACACGTTCTCTCACTCTCTGCCCCTCCCTGAGACGCTTGTTGCACTGTGACCAGTCTATACACACCCAGTGGTGCATTGTGTGTGTGTGTGTGTGTGTGTGTGTGTGTGTGTGTGTGTGTGTGTGTGTGTGTGTGTGTGTGTGTATACACGAAAGGCCAAAGGGGGCCCTGTGCCTCCTATTGGTTGTGTTTGTCTCACTAAATAGGAGGTTGGTACAAACACACACACACACACACACACAGTCTAAGGAAAGGACACAGTGTGCCAACAGTTAGGGGCAGGACCAGAATCCCAATTGGTTCTGACTAATGTTCCTATACTACATGTTACACATTCTAGCAGTCTATAACCACATTGCATAGTTACATTACATGGTTACATTACATAGTTACATTACATGGTTACATTACATTGTTACATTACATAGTTACATTACATTTCATGTTTACATTACATAGTTACATTACATGGTTACATTACATGTTTACATTACATGGTTACATTACATGGTTACATTACATTACATGTTGACATTACATAGTTACATTACATTACATGTTTACATTACATGGTTACATTACATTTCATGTTTACATTACATAGTTACATTACATGGTTACATTACATTACATGTTTACATTACATGGTTACATTACATGGTTACATTACATTACATGTTGACATTACATAGTTACATTACATTACATGTTTACATTACATGGTTACATTACATTACATGTTTACATTACATAGTTACATTACATGGTTACATTACATTACATGTTTACATTACATGGTTACATTACATAGTTACATTACATTACATGTTTACATTACATGGTTACATTACACATTCTGTATGAATGAGCAGTAAATCAGAACTCATTATGTATTATTTGTAGCACATAAATAATCAACAGTTCTGTCATCCTCTGATAGAAAAGGGCAAAACAACAGAGGCAGGGAGAGACAGGGAGAGGCAGGGAAAGACAGGGAGAGACAGGCACAGAGAAAATAGCATGCCACTTCTCTCTAAGCAGCCTCTGTCTGTCTGTCTTAAGGGTAAAGCTTGGCTAGCTAAAGGGTCCTGTCTGTTTTGGAATAGCAACACACACACACACACACACACACACACACACACACACACACACACACACACACACCACACACACACACACACACACACACACACACACACACACACACACGCGCTTATTTGACTTTGCGGAACAGTCAGTATGGCAAAATGTGCCCCTCCTATACACACACACACACACACACCCAAATCATTACTAACTCTAACTCTATGTATCATTACCAACTCTATGTATCATTACTAACTCTATGTATCATTACTAACTCTATGTACTAACTCTATGTACTAACTCTATGTATCATTACTAACTCTATGTATCATTACTAACTCTATGTATCATTACTAACTCTATGTATCATTACTAACTCTATGTATCATTACTAACTCTATGTATCATTACTAACTCTATGTATCATTACTAACTCTATGTATCATTACTAACTCTATGTACTAACTCTATGTATCATTACTAACTCTATGTATCATTACTAACTCTATGTATCATTCCTAACTCTATGTATCATTACTAACTCTATGTATCATTACTAACTCTATGTATCATTACTAACTCTATGTACTAACTCTATGTATCATTACTAACTCTATGTATCATTACTAACTCTATGTATCATTACTAACTCTATGTATCATTACTAACTCTATGTACTAACTCTATGTACTAACTCTATGTATCATTACTAACTCTATGTATCATTACTAACTCTATGTATCATTACTAACTCTATGTATCATTACTAACTCTATGTATCATTACTAACTCTATGTATCATTACTAACTCTATGTATCATTACTAACTCTATGTATCATTACTAACTCTATGTACTAACTCTATGTATCATTACTAACTCTATGTATCATTACTAACTCTATGTATCATTCCTAACTCTATGTATCATTACTAACTCTATGTATCATTACTAACTCTATGTATCATTACTAACTCTATGTACTAACTCTATGTATCATTACTAACTCTATGTATCATTACTAACTCTATGTACTAACTCTATGTATCATTACTAACTCTCTGTATAATTACTAACTCTATGTACTAACTCTATGTATCATTACTAACTCTCTGTATAATTACTAACTCTATGTACTAACTCTATGTATCATTACTAACTCTATGTATCATTACTAACTCTATGTATCATTACTAACTCTATAAAGGTTCAATTCAAAATACCCCCTTTCAGCCATTTGTCCACACATACCACTCAACGAGATCTATAGCACCACTCTACCTCAAATGTCAACACTCCATATCCCTCCCTACCTAACCCAGGCCATGACCCCCCTGGTCCCTCGTTGTTACCCCAGCCCCCTTCCTGTCCCCCCAGACCTCCTCCCTAGTCCACAGCCTCCCTCTCTGTCCTGTCCCCCTGGTTCTACCTTGATGGAAGAGTGGGCATAGAGCCTACCTTGATGGAAGAGTGGGCATAGAGCCTACCTTGATGGAAGAGTGGGCATAGAGCCTACCTTGATGGAAGAGTGGGCATAGAGCATGTCCTCCAGGGAGAAGTGGCAGCAGTGGTTGAGGTTGTCCCTACAGAACTCCTGCACCAGCTGCAGATTGTACAGACTGTCAGCCAGCGACATGGTCTCCTTCAGACAGATATCTGGAGGGTGGGGAGAGGAGAGAGCACAGGGGCGGAGTTAGAGTTTAAGGGTTTGTTTTCAAATATATCCAAAAAGCTTCAGCAATGCATCAATGGCTTGCTTGTTTGGGGTCACTTAGAAATATCCTTGTTTTTGAAAGAAAAGCACAAAAAAAATGTCCATTAAAATAACATCAAATTGATCAGAAATACAGTGTAGACATTGTTAATGTTGTAAATGACTGTTGTAGCTGGAAACGGCAGATTTTTAATGGAATATCTACATAGGCGTACAGATGCCCATTATCAGCAACCATCACTCCTGTGTTCCAATGCCACGTTGTGTTAGCTCATCCAAGTTAATCATTTTAAAAGGCTAATTGATCATTAGAAAACCCTTTTGCAATTATGTTAAAGCAATAAAACTGGCCTTCTTTAGACTAGTTGAGTATCTGGAGCATCAGCATTTGTGGGTTCGATTACAGGCTCAAAATGGCCAGAAACAAATACCTTTCTTCTGAAACCCGTCAGTCTATTCTTGTTCTGAGAAATGAAGGCTATTCCATGCGAGAAATTGCCAAGAAACTGAAGATCTCGTACAGCGCTGTGTGCTACTCCCTTCACAGAACAGCTCAAACGGTCTCTAACCAGAATAGAAAGAGGAGTGGGAGGCCCCGGTGCACAACTGAGCAAGAGAACAAGTACATTAGAGTGTCTAGTTTGAGAAACAGACGCCTCACAAGTCCTCAACTGGCAGCTTCATTAAATAGTACCTGCAAAACACCAGTCTCAACATCAACAGTGAAGAGGCGACTCCGGGATGCTGGCCTTCTAGGCCTTCTAGTTCCTCTGTTCCTCTGTTATTTTTCCCATCCTAATCTTTTCTTTTATTGGCCAGTCTGAGATATGGCTTTTTCTTTTCAACTCTGCCTAGAAGGCCAGCATCCTGGAGTCGCCTCTTCACAGTTGACGTTGAGACTGGTGTTTTGTGGGTACTATTTAATGAAGCTGCCAGTTGGAACACAGGAGTGATGGTTGCTGATAACGGGCCTCTGTACGCCTATTCCATAAAAGAATCAGCCGTTTCCAGCTACAATAGTCATTTACAACAATAACAGTGTCTACACTGTATTTCTGTTATTTTAATGGACAAAAAAATGTGCATTTCTTTCAAAAACAAGGACATTTCTAAGTGACCCCAAACTTTTGAACGGTAGTGTACGTATACAGTTTATACAATATATATTATTGAGAGTGACCATGGTCTGTCTTAAAAACATTGAAATGTATTTGCATTTGTACTTTATTAGAAATGTATCTTTTATAAAGTATTTAGTATTATTTGTAGTATTTGGCCAGAATAACAGTGGGAGGAGGCAGGGTTAGAAGGCAGGGTCGGGGGCAGTGAACATCTGATAGTAGCACACAGAGCCATCTATATTTGACTGGGCACAAGTAGAGGGAGTGGAAATGTTTATCTTTCAATAAATAAGTCAACATTCTTCATCCAACGGACTATGTTGCTATTAACTCCTGACCAATCACGTCTTAGCCTGGCCCTGGGGCATTATTGGAATAGTGGGTGGAGTCTGGCCCACTGGCTACTGTATAAACAGGCTCAAAACTGAAACATGCCACTAATATCTCTCTCTCTCTCTCTCTCACCCTCTCCCCATCTGTCTCTTTTGGGGTGGCAGGTAGCCTAGTGGTTAGAGCTTGAATCCCCGAGCTGACAAGGTAACAATCTGTCGTTCTGCCCCTGAACAAGGCAGTTAACCCACTGTTCCCCTCAACAAGGCAGTTAACCCACTGTTCCCCTGAACAAGGTAGTTAACCCACTGTTCCCCTGAACAAGGTAGTTAACCCACTGTTCCCCTGAACAAGGTAGTTAACCCACTGTTCCCCTGAACAATGTAGTTAACCCACTGTTCCCCTGAACAAGGCAGTTAACCCACTGTTCCCCTGAACAAGGCAGTTAACCCACTGTTCCCCTGAACAATGTAGTTAACCCACTGTTCCCCTGAACAAGGCAGTTAACCCACTGTTCCCCTGAACAAGGCAGTTAACCCATTGTTCCCCTGAACAAGGCAGTTAACCCACTGTTCCCCTGAACAAGGTAGTTAACCCACTGTTCCCCTGAACAAGGCAGTTAACCCACTGTTCCCCTGAACAAGGCAGTTAACCCACTGTTCCCCTGAACAAGGCAGTTAACCCACTGTTCCCCTGAACAAGGCAGTTAACTCACTGTTCCCCTGAACAAGGCAGTTAACCCACTGTTCCCCTGAACAAGGTAGTTAACCCACTGTTCCCCTGAACAAGGCAGTTAACCCACTGTTCCCCTGAACAAGGCAGTTAACCCACTGTTCCCCTGAACAAGGCAGTTAACCCACTGTTCCCCTGAACAAGGCAGTTAACCCACTGTTCCCCTGAACAAGGCAGTTAACCCACTGTTCCCCTGAACAAGGCAGTTAACCCACTGTTCCCCTCAACAAGGCAGTTAACCCACTGTTCCCCTGAACAAGGCAGTTAACTCACTGTTCCCCTGAACAAGGCAGTTAACCCACTGTTCCCCTGAACAAGGCAGTTAACCCACTGTTCCCCTGAACAAGGTAGTTAACCCACTGTTCCCCTGAACAAGGCAGTTAACCCACTGTTCCCCTCAACAAGGCAGTTAACCCACTGTTCCCCTGAACAAGGCAGTTAACCCACTGTTCCCCTCAACAAGGCAGTTAACCCACTGTTCCCCTGAACAAGGCAGTTAACTCACTGTTCCCCTGAACAAGGCAGTTAACCCACTGTTCCCCTGAACAAGGCAGTTAACCCACTGTTCCCCTGAACAAGGTAGTTAACCCACTGTTCCCCTGAACAAGGCAGTTAACCCACTGTTCCCCTGAACAAGGCAGTTAACCCACTGTTCCCCTGAACAAGGTAGTTAACCCACTGTTCCCCTGAACAAGGCAGTTAACCCACTGTTCCCCTGAACAAGGCAGTTAACCCACTGTTCCCCTGAACAAGGCAGTTAACCCACTGTTCCCCTGAACAAGGCAGTTAACCCACTGTTCCCCTGAACAAGGCAGTTAACCCACTGTTCCCCTGAACAAGGCAGTTAACCCACTGTTCCCCTGAACAAGGCAGTTAACCCACTGTTCCCCTGAACAAGGCAGTTAACCCACTGTTCCCCTCAACAAGGCAGTTAACCCACTGTTCCCCTGAACAAGGCAGTTAACCCACTGTTCCCCGGTAGGCCGTCATTGTAAATAAGAATTTGTTCTTAACTGACTCGCCTAGTTAAATAAAGGTTAAATACAAAAACTATCCACCCTCTCTCTCTCTTTCCCTCATATCTTTCATTGCCCCCTCTCTCTCTAACTTTCTCTCCATCTCTCTCTGTCTCTTCCTCCCCACTCTCTCATGTTTCTCCATCTCTCTCTGTCTCTTCCTCCCCACTCTCTCATGTCTCTGCTCCCCTCTCTCTCTCCTACGCTATCTCTCATGATATGTATTTCACTCAGGTTTAATTGTTCATCCCCAAATGACACCATTATTATTGCATAAACCTGAACCTCATGGACTCTTTGACGTTGTTGGCCAAATTGTACACATTGACTTCATCACTAGGGGCTAATCTTCTTTCCAATGGAATCATTCTGGATCATATCTACTGGGCAGGATGGAGGGAAGCTATTCTCTCTCTTCTCTCTGTGTGTGTGTTAGCTATTCTCTCTCTTCTCTGTGTGTGTGTGTGTGTGTGAGCTATTCTCTCTCTTCTCTCTGTGTGTGTGTTAGCTATTCTCTCTCTTCTCTCTGTGTGTGTGTTAGCTATACTCTCTTCTCTCTGTGTGTGTGTTAGCTATACTCTCTCTTCTCTCTGTGTGTGTGTTAGCTATACTCTCTCTTTTCTCTGTGTGTGTTAGCTATACTCTCTCTTCTCTCTGTGTGTGTGTTAGCTATACTCTCTCTTCTCTCTGTGTGTGTGTTAGCTATACTCTCTCTTCTCTGTGTGTGTGTGTGTGTGAGCTATTCTCTTTCTTCTCTCTGTGTGTGTGTTAGCTATTCTCTCTCTTCTCTCTGTGTGTGTGTTAGCTATACTCTCTCTTCTCTCTGTGTGTGTGTTAGCTATACTCTCTCTTCTCTCTGTGTGTGTGTTAGCTATACTCTCTATTCTCTGTGTGTGTGTGTTAGCTATACTCTCTCTTCTCTCTGTGTGTGTGTTAGCTATACTCTCCCTTCTCTCTGTGTGTGTGTTAGCTATACTCTCTCTTCTCTCTGTGTGTGTGTTAGCTATACTCTCTCTTCTCTCTGTGTGTGTGTTAGCTATACTCTCTTTTCTCTGTGTGTGTGTGTGTGTTAGCTATACTCTCTCTTCTCTGTGTGTGTCTGTTAGCTATACTCTCTCTTCTCTCTGTGTGTCTGTTAGCTAGTCTCTCTCTTCTCTCTGTGTGTCTGTTAGCTATTCTCTCTCTTCTCTCTGTGTGTGTTAGCTATTCTCTCTTCTCTCTGTGTGTGTTAGCTATTCTCTCTCTCTCTGTGTGTTAGCTATTCTCTCTCTCTGTGTGTGTTAGCTATTCTCTCTCTTCTCTCTTCTGTGTGTGTTAGCTATTCTCTCTCTTCTCTCTTCTCTGTGTGTTAGCTATTCTCTGTAAGACTGAGATCATGGTGATAAGGGAGGTTCCTGTCAGCTGACAGGAATTTCAAGGTCAGGGGTCACTGTCACTGTTGTCTGCATGTCTAATGAAAAAAACAATATTGCTGTTGATGGTACTTTGACAACATCAATGATTTTAATTCATAAATGCAACGAGTCCATTTGGAATCCCTTTACAGCTGTTATCTGAATACTTGGACACAACAGTTGGCTGTAAATTATTTTTCTATTTTAAATAAATGTTGTGATTTTCAAACGGGAAAAACACATGTGGTTGTGTAATGGCAGGGTCAGGGGAAAGGTCATACCGTGGGGAAATTCCCTCTTCAGTTGTCTGTGAGTCTAATGGTTGAAACAATGTAGCTATTGATGCTACTGGTACTATTGATACTACTGCTACTGGTATCTTTTTCATTTACAAGTAATCATTTTCTTGAGCCCTGAGGTAATTCTGTTCCTAAACAGTCCCTCTCTAATACTTCAACAGCTGTTGGATGCATACTGTCACCTTATAGCTATCATACTGTCCAGCAAATATATTGTTTGCTGTGATTGAATGCCATATTTTCTAATATAACTAATTTCTGTGATTCTGGCCCAACTTCACCTATGCTCATCTGGTCAAACACTTGTGTAACGACAGCCTACTGTACTTTCCATTCTGAGTTACGTTACTGTAAAGCAGACCAACTAGAGAAGGCTACAGGTATGAAGTGATAGAATAATCCTCCTGTACGGTACCTTCCAGTCTGATGGACGTTGTGCAGTAGAAGTGAAGGAGTGCGGCCAGGGCACAGCCGTCTGTGTTGTCCTTCAACAGATTGTCCACCATGGGGAGTGATGGAGCTGCCCTCTGCTGGGCATACTCCCTCCTGTAGCGCGCCTGCAGCCATGGCAACAACAACACGGAGAGATAACGGTCAGTGACAGTTAATGTATGGAATCAGAGTAAGGAGAGGGACGTATGGATGTATATAAAGGCTCCTCACACTCAAATGTACACAAGCACTCTTTGTCACGCACAGATGCACTGTCACAGACACACAGACACATGCACGCACGCACACACACACACACACACACGCACACACACACACACACACGCACGCACGCACATACACACACACACACACACACACACACACACACACACACACACACACACACACACACAGTAGTTTGTAGAGACATTGACGGATCGACCAATACCATCTTTACTAGGCTATGATGCCATCCTTACTAGGCTATGATGCCCTCTTTATTAGGCTACGATGCCATCTTTACTAGGATACGATGCCCTCTTCACTAGGCTACGATGCCATCTTCACTAGGCTACGATGCCATCTTTACTAGGATACGATGCCATCTATACTAGGATACGATGCCATCTTTACTAGGCTACAATACCATCTTTACTAGGATACGATGCCATCTATACTAGGCTACAATACCATCTTTACTAGGATATGATGCCATCTTCACTAGGCTACGATGCCATCTTTACTAGGCTACGATGCCATCTTCACTAAGCTACGATGCCATCTTTACTAAGCTACGATGCCATCTTTACTAGGCTACGATGCCCTCTTAACTAGGCTACGATGCCATCTTCACTAGGCTACGATGCCATCTTTACTAGGCTACGATGCCATCTTTACTAGGATACGATGCCATCTTTACAAGGATACGATGCCATCTTTACTAGGATACGATGCCATCTTTACTAGGCTACGATGCCCTCTTTACTAGGCTACGATGCCATCTTTACTAGGCTACGATGCCATCTTTACTAGGCTACGATGCCCTCTTTACTAGGCTACGATGCCATCATTACTAGGTTACTTGACATTGTCCTGTACGGCATAGATGCTGTATCGTTATTGAATGAAAAAACAGTCAGGCAAACAGGCTACACATCCACTGTAACTACACCTAGGTCTTACTGTTCATTGATTGACACATTGATCTACATGAACCATTAGCACCAGATCAATCTACTGTTCTACAGTATCCTACAGGTATAAATCTACTGTTCTACAGTATCTTATAGGTATAAATCTACTGTTCTACAGGTATAAATCTACTGTTCTACAGTATCCTACAGGTATAAATCTACTGTTCTACAGTATCCTACAGGTATAAATCTACTGTTCTACAGTATCTTATAGGTATAAATCTACTGTTCTACAGGTATAAATCTACTGTTCTACAGTATCCTACAGGTATAAATCTACTGTTCTACAGGTATAAATCTACTGTTCTACAGTATCCTACAGGTATAAATCTACTGTTCTACAGGTATAAATCTACTGTTCTACAGTATCCTACAGGTATAAATCTACTGTTCTACAGTATCCTACAGGTATAAATCTACTGTTCTACAGGTATAAATCTACTGTTCTACAGTATCCTATAGGTATAAATCTACTGTTCTACAGTATCCTACAGGTATAAATCTACTGTTCTACAGGTATAAATCTACTGTTCTACAGTATCCTACAGGTATAAATCTACTGTTCTACAGGTATAAATCTACTGTTCTACAGTATCCTACAGGTATAAATCTACTGTTCTACAGGTATAAATCTACTGTTCTATAGGTATAAATCTACTGTTCTACAGTATCCTACAGGTATAAATCAACTGTTCTACAGTATCCTACAGGTATAAATCTACTGTTCTACAGTATCCTACAGGTATAAATCTACTGTTCTACAGGTATAAATCTACTGTTCTACAGTATCCTACAGGTATACATCTACTGTTCTACAGGTATAAATCTACTGTTCTACAGGTATAAATCTACTGTTCTACAGTATCCTACAGGTATAAATCTACTGTTCTACAGGTATAAATCTACTGTTCTACAGGTATAAATCTACTGTTCTACAGTATCCTACAGGTATAAATCTACTGTTCTACAGTATCCTACAGGTATAAATCTACTGTTCTACAGGTATAAATCTACTGTTCTACAGTATCCTACAGGTATAAATCTACTGTTCTACAGGTATAAATCTACTGTTCTACAGGTATAAATCTACTGTTCTACAGTATCCTACAGCTATAAATCTACTGTTCTACAGTATCCTATAGGTATAAATCTACTGTTCTACAGGTATAAATCTACTGTTCTACAAAGTCCTACAGGTATAAATCTACTGTTCTACAGGTATAAATCTACTGTTCTACAGTATCCTACAGGTATAAATCTACTGTTCTACAGTATCCTACAGGTATAAATCTACTGTTCTACAGTATCCTACAGGTATAAATCTACTGTTCTACAGTATCCTACAGGTATAAATCTACTGTTCTACAGGTATAAATCTACTGTTCTACAGTATCCTACAGGTATAAATCTACTGTTCTACAGTATCCTACAGGTATAAATCTACTGTTCTACAGGTATAAATCTACTGTTCTACAGTATCCTACAGGTATAAATCTACTGTTCTACAGTATCCTACAGGTATTAATCTACTGTTCTACAGGTATAAATCTACTGTTCTACAGTATCCTATAGGTATAAATCTACTGTTCTACAGTATCCTACAGGTATAAATCTACTGTTCTACAGGTATAAATCTACTGTTCTACAGGTATAAATCTACTGTTCTACAGTACCCTACAGGTATAAATCTACTGTTCTACAGGTATAAATCTACTGTTCTACAGTATCCTACAGGTATAAATCTACTGTTCTACAGGTATAAATCTACTGTTCTACAGTATCCTACAGGTATAAATCTACTGTTCTACAGGTATAAATCTACTGTTCTACAGTATCCTACAGGTATAAATCTACTGTTCTACAGTATCCTACAGGTATAAATCTACTGTTCTACAGTATCCTACAGGTATAAATCTACTGTTCTACAGTATCCTACAGGTATAAATCTACTGTTCTACAGGTATAAATCTACTGTTCTACAGTATCCTACAGGTATAAATCTACTGTTCTACAGGTATAAATCTACTGTTCTACAGTATCCTACAGGTATAAATCTACTGTTCTACAGTATCCTACAGGTATAAATCTACTGTTCTACAGTATCCTACAGGTATAAATCTACTGTTCTACAGGTATAAATCTACTGTTCTACAGTATCCTACAGGTATAAATCTACTGTTCTACAGTATCCTACAGGTATAAATCTACTGTTCTACAGTATCCTACAGGTATAAATCTACTGTTCTACAGTATCCTACAGGTATAAATCTACTGTTCTACAGTATCCTACAGGTATAAATCTACTGTTCTACAGGTATAAATCTACTGTTCTACAGTATCCTACAGGTATAAATCTACTGTTCTACAGGTATAAATCTACTGTTCTACAGTATCTTATAGGTATAAATCTACTGTTCTACAGTATCCCACAGGTATAAATCTACTGTTCTACAGTATCCTACAGGTATAAATCTACTGTTCTACAGTATCCTACAGGTATAAATCTACTGTTCTACAGTATCCTACAGGTATAAATCTACTGTTCTACAGGTATAAATCTACTGTTCTACAGTATCCTACAGGTATAAATCTACTGTTCTACAGTATCCTACAGGTATAAATCTACTGTTCTACAGGTATAAATCTACTGTTCTACAGTATCCTACAGGTATAAATCTACTGTTCTACAGTATCCTACAGGTATTAATCTACTGTTCTACAGGTATAAATCTACTGTTCTACAGTATCCTATAGGTATAAATCTACTGTTCTACAGTATCCTACAGGTATAAATCTACTGTTCTACAGGTATAAATCTACTGTTCTACAGGTATAAATCTACTGTTCTACAGTACCCTACAGGTATAAATCTACTGTTCTACAGGTATAAATCTACTGTTCTACAGTATCCTACAGGTATAAATCTACTGTTCTATAGGTATAAATCTACTGTTCTACAGTATCCTACAGGTATAAATCTACTGTTCTACAGTATCCTACAGGTATACATCTACTGTTCTACAGTATCCTACAGGTATAAATCTACTGTTCTACAGTACCCTACAGGTATAAATCTACTGTTCTACAGGTATAAATCTACTGTTCTACAGTATCCTACAGGTATAAATCTACTGTTCTACAGGTATAAATCTACTGTTCTACAGTATCCTACAGGTATAAATCTACTGTTCTACAGTATCCTACAGGTATAAATCTACTGTTCTACAGTATCCTACAGGTATAAATCTACTGTTCTACAGGTATAAATCTACTGTTCTACAGTATCCTACAGGTATAAATCTACTGTTCTACAGGTATAAATCTACTGTTCTACAGTATCCTACAGGTATAAATCTACTGTTCTACAGTATCCTACAGGTATAAATCTACTGTTCTACAGTATCCTACAGGTATAAATCTACTGTTCTACAGTATCCTACAGGTATAAATCTACTGTTCTACAGGTATAAATCTACTGTTCTACAGTATCCTACAGGTATAAATCTACTGTTCTACAGGTATAAATCTACTGTTCTACAGTATCCTACAGGTATAAATCTACTGTTCTACAGTATCCTACAGGTATAAATCTACTGTTCTACAGTATCCTACAGGTATAAATCTACTGTTCTACAGGTATAAATCTACTGTTCTACAGTATCCTACAGGTATAAATCTACTGTTCTACAGGTATAAATCTACTGTTCTACAGTATCCTATAGGTATAAATCTACTGTTCTACAGTATCTTATAGGTATAAATCTACTGTTCTACAGTATCCTACAGGTATAAATCTACTGTTCTACAGTATCCTATAGGTATAAATCTACTGTTCTACAGTATCCTACAGGTATAAATCTACTGTTCTACAGGTATAAATCTACTGTTCTACAGTATCCTACAGGTATAAATCTACTGTTCTACAGGTATAAATCTACTGTTCTACAGTATCCTACAGGTATACATCTACTGTTCTACAGTATCTTATAGGTATAAATCTACTGTTCTACAGGTATAAATCTACTGTTCTACAGTATCCTACAGGTATAAATCTACTGTACTACAGTATCCTACAGGTATAAATCTACTGTTCTACAGGTATAAATCTATTGTTCTACAGGTATAAATCTACTGTTCTACAGTATCCTACAGGTATAAATCTACTGTTCTACAGGTATAAATCTACTGTTCTACAGGTATAAATCTACTGTTCTACAGTATCCTACAGGTATAAATCTACTGTTCTACAGTATCCTACAGGTATAAATCTACTGTTCTACAGTATCCTACAGGTATAAATCTACTGTTCTACAGGTATAAATCTACTGTTCTACAGTATCCTACAGGTATAAATCTACTGTTCTACAGTATCCTACAGGTATAAATCTACTGTTCTACAGTATCTTATAGGTATAAATCTACTGTTCTACAGGTATAAATCTACTGTTCTACAGTATCCTACAGGTATAAATCTACTGTTCTACAGGTATAAATCTACTGTTCTACAGTATCCTACAGGTATAAATCTACTGTTCTACAGTATCCTATAGGTATAAATCTACTGTTCTACAGGTATAAATCTACTGTTCTACAAAGTCCTACAGGTATAAATCTACTGTTCTACAGGTATAAATCTACTGTTCTACAGTATCCTACAGGTATAAATCTACTGTTCTACAGTATCCTACAGGTATAAATCTACTGTTCTACAGTATCCTACAGGTATAAATCTACTGTTCTACAGTATCCTACAGGTATAAATCTACTGTTCTACAGGTATAAATCTACTGTTCTACAGTATCCTACAGGTATAAATCTACTGTTCTACAGTATCCTACAGGTATAAATCTACTGTTCTACAGGTATAAATCTACTGTTCTACAGTATCCTACAGGTATAAATCTACTGTTCTACAGTATCCTACAGGTATTAATCTACTGTTCTACAGGTATAAATCTACTGTTCTACAGTATCCTATAGGTATAAATCTACTGTTCTACAGTATCCTACAGGTATAAATCTACTGTTCTACAGGTATAAATCTACTGTTCTACAGGTATAAATCTACTGTTCTACAGTACCCTACAGGTATAAATCTACTGTTCTACAGGTATAAATCTACTGTTCTACAGTATCCTACAGGTATAAATCTACTGTTCTACAGGTATAAATCTACTGTTCTACAGTATCCTACAGGTATAAATCTACTGTTCTACAGGTATAAATCTACTGTTCTACAGTATCCTACAGGTATAAATCTACTGTTCTACAGTATCCTACAGGTATAAATCTACTGTTCTACAGTATCCTACAGGTATAAATCTACTGTTCTACAGTATCCTACAGGTATAAATCTACTGTTCTACAGGTATAAATCTACTGTTCTACAGTATCCTACAGGTATAAATCTACTGTTCTACAGGTATAAATCTACTGTTCTACAGTATCCTACAGGTATAAATCTACTGTTCTACAGTATCCTACAGGTATAAATCTACTGTTCTACAGTATCCTACAGGTATAAATCTACTGTTCTACAGGTATAAATCTACTGTTCTACAGTATCCTACAGGTATAAATCTACTGTTCTACAGTATCCTACAGGTATAAATCTACTGTTCTACAGTATCCTACAGGTATAAATCTACTGTTCTACAGTATCCTACAGGTATAAATCTACTGTTCTACAGTATCCTACAGGTATAAATCTACTGTTCTGTTCTACAGGTATAAATCTACTGTTCTACAGTATCCTACAGGTATAAATCTACTGTTCTACAGGTATAAATCTACTGTTCTACAGTATCTTATAGGTATAAATCTACTGTTCTACAGTATCCCACAGGTATAAATCTACTGTTCTACAGTATCCTACAGGTATAAATCTACTGTTCTACAGTATCCTACAGGTATAAATCTACTGTTCTACAGTATCCTACAGGTATAAATCTACTGTTCTACAGGTATAAATCTACTGTTCTACAGTATCCTACAGGTATAAATCTACTGTTCTACAGTATCCTACAGGTATAAATCTACTGTTCTACAGGTATAAATCTACTGTTCTACAGTATCCTACAGGTATAAATCTACTGTTCTACAGTATCCTACAGGTATTAATCTACTGTTCTACAGGTATAAATCTACTGTTCTACAGTATCCTATAGGTATAAATCTACTGTTCTACAGTATCCTACAGGTATAAATCTACTGTTCTACAGGTATAAATCTACTGTTCTACAGGTATAAATCTACTGTTCTACAGTACCCTACAGGTATAAATCTACTGTTCTACAGGTATAAATCTACTGTTCTACAGTATCCTACAGGTATAAATCTACTGTTCTATAGGTATAAATCTACTGTTCTACAGTATCCTACAGGTATAAATCTACTGTTCTACAGTATCCTACAGGTATACATCTACTGTTCTACAGTATCCTACAGGTATAAATCTACTGTTCTACAGTACCCTACAGGTATAAATCTACTGTTCTACAGGTATAAATCTACTGTTCTACAGTATCCTACAGGTATAAATCTACTGTTCTACAGGTATAAATCTACTGTTCTACAGTATCCTACAGGTATAAATCTACTGTTCTACAGTATCCTACAGGTATAAATCTACTGTTCTACAGTATCCTACAGGTGTAAATCTACTGTTCTACAGGTATAAATCTACTGTTCTACAGTATCCTACAGGTATAAATCTACTGTTCTACAGGTATAAATCTACTGTTCTACAGTATCCTACAGGTATAAATCTACTGTTCTACAGTATCCTACAGGTATAAATCTACTGTTCTACAGTATCCTACAGGTATAAATCTACTGTTCTACAGTATCCTACAGGTATAAATCTACTGTTCTACAGGTATAAATCTACTGTTCTACAGTATCCTACAGGTATAAATCTACTGTTCTACAGGTATAAATCTACTGTTCTACAGTATCCTACAGGTATAAATCTACTGTTCTACAGTATCCTACAGGTATAAATCTACTGTTCTACAGTATCCTACAGGTATAAATCTACTGTTCTACAGGTATAAATCTACTGTTCTACAGTATCCTACAGGTATAAATCTACTGTTCTACAGGTATAAATCTACTGTTCTACAGTATCCTATAGGTATAAATCTACTGTTCTACAGTATCTTATAGGTATAAATCTACTGTTCTACAGTATCCTACAGGTATAAATCTACTGTTCTACAGTATCCTATAGGTATAAATCTACTGTTCTACAGTATCCTACAGGTATAAATCTACTGTTCTACAGGTATAAATCTACTGTTCTACAGTATCCTACAGGTATAAATCTACTGTTCTACAGGTATAAATCTACTGTTCTACAGTATCCTACAGGTATACATCTACTGTTCTACAGTATCTTATAGGTATAAATCTACTGTTCTACAGGTATAAATCTACTGTTCTACAGTATCCTACAGGTATAAATCTACTGTTCTACAGTATCCTACAGGTATAAATCTACTGTTCTACAGTATCCTACAGGTATAAATCTACTGTTCTACAGGTATAAATCTACTGTTCTACAGTATCCTACAGGTATAAATCTACTGTTCTACAGGTATAAATCTACTGTTCTACAGTATCTTATAGGTATAAATCTACTGTTCTACAGTATCCCACAGGTATAAATCTACTGTTCTACAGTATCCTACAGGTATAAATCTACTGTTCTACAGTATCCTACAGGTATAAATCTACTGTTCTACAGTATCCTACAGGTATAAATCTACTGTTCTACAGGTATAAATCTACTGTTCTACAGTATCCTACAGGTATAAATCTACTGTTCTACAGTATCCTACAGGTATAAATCTACTGTTCTACAGGTATAAATCTACTGTTCTACAGTATCCTACAGGTATAAATCTACTGTTCTACAGTATCCTACAGGTATTAATCTACTGTTCTACAGGTATAAATCTACTGTTCTACAGTATCCTATAGGTATAAATCTACTGTTCTACAGTATCCTACAGGTATAAATCTACTGTTCTACAGGTATAAATCTACTGTTCTACAGGTATAAATCTACTGTTCTACAGTACCCTACAGGTATAAATCTACTGTTCTACAGGTATAAATCTACTGTTCTACAGTATCCTACAGGTATAAATCTACTGTTCTATAGGTATAAATCTACTGTTCTACAGTATCCTACAGGTATAAATCTACTGTTCTACAGTATCCTACAGGTATACATCTACTGTTCTACAGTATCCTACAGGTATAAATCTACTGTTCTACAGTACCCTACAGGTATAAATCTACTGTTCTACAGGTATAAATCTACTGTTCTACAGTATCCTACAGGTATAAATCTACTGTTCTACAGGTATAAATCTACTGTTCTACAGTATCCTACAGGTATAAATCTACTGTTCTACAGTATCCTACAGGTATAAATCTACTGTTCTACAGTATCCTACAGGTATAAATCTACTGTTCTACAGGTATAAATCTACTGTTCTACAGTATCCTACAGGTATAAATCTACTGTTCTACAGGTATAAATCTACTGTTCTACAGTATCCTACAGGTATAAATCTACTGTTCTACAGTATCCTACAGGTATAAATCTACTGTTCTACAGTATCCTACAGGTATAAATCTACTGTTCTACAGTATCCTACAGGTATAAATCTACTGTTCTACAGGTATAAATCTACTGTTCTACAGTATCCTACAGGTATAAATCTACTGTTCTACAGGTATAAATCTACTGTTCTACAGTATCCTACAGGTATAAATCTACTGTTCTACAGTATCCTACAGGTATAAATCTACTGTTCTACAGTATCCTACAGGTATAAATCTACTGTTCTACAGGTATAAATCTACTGTTCTACAGTATCCTACAGGTATAAATCTACTGTTCTACAGGTATAAATCTACTGTTCTACAGTATCCTATAGGTATAAATCTACTGTTCTACAGTATCTTATAGGTATAAATCTACTGTTCTACAGTATCCTACAGGTATAAATCTACTGTTCTACAGTATCCTATAGGTATAAATCTACTGTTCTACAGTATCCTACAGGTATAAATCTACTGTTCTACAGGTATAAATCTACTGTTCTACAGTATCCTACAGGTATAAATCTACTGTTCTACAGGTATAAATCTACTGTTCTACAGTATCCTACAGGTATACATCTACTGTTCTACAGTATCTTATAGGTATAAATCTACTGTTCTACAGGTATAAATCTACTGTTCTACAGTATCCTACAGGTATAAATCTACTGTACTACAGTATCCTACAGGTATAAATCTACTGTTCTACAGGTATAAATCTATTGTTCTACAGGTATAAATCTACTGTTCTACAGTATCCTACAGGTATAAATCTACTGTTCTACAGGTATAAATCTACTGTTCTACAGGTATAAATCTACTGTTCTACAGTATCCTACAGGTATAAATCTACTGTTCTACAGTATCCTACAGGTATAAATCTACTGTTCTACAGTATCCTACAGGTATAAATCTACTGTTCTACAGGTATAAATCTACTGTTCTACAGTATCCTACAGGTATAAATCTACTGTTCTACAGGTATAAATCTACTGTTCTACAGTATCCTACAGGTATAAATCTACTGTTCTACAGGTATAAATCTACTGTTCTACAGTATCCTACAGGTATAAATCTACTGTTCTACAGTATCCTACAGGTATAAATCTACTGTTCTACAGTATCCTACAGGTATAAATCTACTGTTCTACAGTATCCTACAGGTATAAATCTACTGTTCTACAGGTATAAATCTACTGTTCTACAGTATCCTACAGGTATAAATCTACTGTTCTACAGGTATAAATCTACTGTTCTACAGTATCCTACAGGTATAAATCTACTGTTCTACAGTATCCTACAGGTATAAATCTACTGTTCTACAGTATCCTACAGGTATAAATCTACTGTTCTACAGGTATAAATCTACTGTTCTACAGTATCCTACAGGTATAAATCTACTGTTCTACAGGTATAAATCTACTGTTCTACAGTATCCTATAGGTATAAATCTACTGTTCTACAGTATCTTATAGGTATAAATCTACTGTTCTACAGTATCCTACAGGTATAAATCTACTGTTCTACAGTATCCTATAGGTATAAATCTACTGTTCTACAGTATCCTACAGGTATAAATCTACTGTTCTACAGGTATAAATCTACTGTTCTACAGTATCCTACAGGTATAAATCTACTGTTCTACAGGTATAAATCTACTGTTCTACAGTATCCTACAGGTATACATCTACTGTTCTACAGTATCTTATAGGTATAAATCTACTGTTCTACAGGTATAAATCTACTGTTCTACAGTATCCTACAGGTATAAATCTACTGTACTACAGTATCCTACAGGTATAAATCTACTGTTCTACAGGTATAAATCTATTGTTCTACAGGTATAAATCTACTGTTCTACAGTATCCTACAGGTATAAATCTACTGTTCTACAGGTATAAATCTACTGTTCTACAGGTATAAATCTACTGTTCTACAGTATCCTACAGGTATAAATCTACTGTTCTACAGTATCCTACAGGTATAAATCTACTGTTCTACAGTATCCTACAGGTATAAATCTACTGTTCTACAGGTATAAATCTACTGTTCTACAGTATCCTACAGGTATAAATCTACTGTTCTACAGTATCCTACAGGTATAAATCTACTGTTCTACAGTATCTTATAGGTATAAATCTACTGTTCTACAGGTATAAATCTACTGTTCTACAGTATCCTACAGGTATAAATCTACTGTTCTACAGGTATAAATCTACTGTTCTACAGTATAATACAGGTATAAATCTACTGTTCTACAGTATCCTACAGGTATAAATCTACTGTTCTACAGGTATAAATCTACTGTTCTACAGTATCCTACAGGTATAAATCTACTGTTCTACAGGTATAAATCTACTGTTCTACAGTATCCTACAGGTATAAATCTACTGTTCTACAGGTATAAATCTACTGTTCTACAGTATCCTACAGGTATAAATCTACTGTTCTACAGTATCCTACAGGTATAAATCTACTGTTCTACAGTATCCTACAGGTATAAATCTACTGTTCTACAGTATCCTACAGGTATAAATCTACTGTTCTACAGTATCCTACAGGTATAAATCTACTGTTCTACAGTATCCTACAGGTATAAATCAACTGTTCTACAGTATCCTACAGGTATAACTCAACTGTTCTACAGGTATAAATCTACTGTTCTACAGTATCCTACAGGTATAAATCTACTGTTCTACAGGTATAAATCTACTGTTCTACAGGTATAAATCTACTGTTCTACAGGTATAAATCTACTGTTCTACAGTATCCTACAGGTATAAATCTACTGTTCTACAGGTATAAATCTACTGTTCTACAGTATCCTACAGGTATAAATCTACTGTTCTACAGGTATAAATCTACTGTTCTACAGTATCCTACAGGTATAAATCTACTGTTCTACAGGTATAAATCTACTGTTCTACAGTATCCTATAGGTATAAATCTACTGTTCTACAGTATCCTACAGGTATAAATCTACTGTTCTACAGGTATAAATCTACTGTTCTACAGTATCCTACAGGTATAAATATACTGTTCTACAGGTATAAATCTACTGTTCTACAGGTATAAATCTACTGTTCTACAGGTATAAATCTACTGTTCTACAGTATCCTACAGGTATAAATCTACTGTTCTACAGGTATAAATCTACTGTTCTACAGTATCCTACAGGTATAAATCTACTGTTCTACAGGTATAAATCTACTGTTCTACAGTATCCTACAGGTATAAATCTACTGTTCTACAGGTATAAATCTACTGTTCTACAGTATCCTATAGGTATAAATCTACTGTTCTACAGTATCTTATAGGTATAAATCTACTGTTCTACAGTATCCTACAGGTATAAATCTACTGTTCTACAGTATCCTATAGGTATAAATCTACTGTTCTACAGTATCCTACAGGTATAAATCTACTGTTCTACAGGTATAAATCTACTGTTCTACAGTATCCTACAGGTATAAATCTACTGTTCTACAGGTATAAATCTACTGTTCTACAGTATCCTACAGGTATACATCTACTGTTCTACAGTATCTTATAGGTATAAATCTACTGTTCTACAGGTATAAATCTACTGTTCTACAGTATCCTACAGGTATAAATCTACTGTTCTACAGTATCCTACAGGTATAAATCTACTGTTCTACAGTATCCTACAGGTATAAATCTACTGTTCTACAGGTATAAATCTACTGTTCTACAGTATCCTACAGGTATAAATCTACTGTTCTACAGGTATAAATCTACTGTTCTACAGTATCTTATAGGTATAAATCTACTGTTCTACAGTATCCCACAGGTATAAATCTACTGTTCTACAGTATCCTACAGGTATAAATCTACTGTTCTACAGTATCCTACAGGTATAAATCTACTGTTCTACAGTATCCTACAGGTATAAATCTACTGTTCTACAGGTATAAATCTACTGTTCTACAGTATCCTACAGGTATAAATCTACTGTTCTACAGTATCCTACAGGTATAAATCTACTGTTCTACAGGTATAAATCTACTGTTCTACAGTATCCTACAGGTATAAATCTACTGTTCTACAGTATCCTACAGGTATTAATCTACTGTTCTACAGGTATAAATCTACTGTTCTACAGTATCCTATAGGTATAAATCTACTGTTCTACAGTATCCTACAGGTATAAATCTACTGTTCTACAGGTATAAATCTACTGTTCTACAGGTATAAATCTACTGTTCTACAGTACCCTACAGGTATAAATCTACTGTTCTACAGGTATAAATCTACTGTTCTACAGTATCCTACAGGTATAAATCTACTGTTCTATAGGTATAAATCTACTGTTCTACAGTATCCTACAGGTATAAATCTACTGTTCTACAGTATCCTACAGGTATACATCTACTGTTCTACAGTATCCTACAGGTATAAATCTACTGTTCTACAGTACCCTACAGGTATAAATCTACTGTTCTACAGGTATAAATCTACTGTTCTACAGTATCCTACAGGTATAAATCTACTGTTCTACAGGTATAAATCTACTGTTCTACAGTATCCTACAGGTATAAATCTACTGTTCTACAGTATCCTACAGGTATAAATCTACTGTTCTACAGTATCCTACAGGTATAAATCTACTGTTCTACAGGTATAAATCTACTGTTCTACAGTATCCTACAGGTATAAATCTACTGTTCTACAGGTATAAATCTACTGTTCTACAGTATCCTACAGGTATAAATCTACTGTTCTACAGTATCCTACAGGTATAAATCTACTGTTCTACAGTATCCTACAGGTATAAATCTACTGTTCTACAGTATCCTACAGGTATAAATCTACTGTTCTACAGGTATAAATCTACTGTTCTACAGTATCCTACAGGTATAAATCTACTGTTCTACAGGTATAAATCTACTGTTCTACAGTATCCTACAGGTATAAATCTACTGTTCTACAGTATCCTACAGGTATAAATCTACTGTTCTACAGTATCCTACAGGTATAAATCTACTGTTCTACAGGTATAAATCTACTGTTCTACAGTATCCTACAGGTATAAATCTACTGTTCTACAGGTATAAATCTACTGTTCTACAGTATCCTATAGGTATAAATCTACTGTTCTACAGTATCTTATAGGTATAAATCTACTGTTCTACAGTATCCTACAGGTATAAATCTACTGTTCTACAGTATCCTATAGGTATAAATCTACTGTTCTACAGTATCCTACAGGTATAAATCTACTGTTCTACAGGTATAAATCTACTGTTCTACAGTATCCTACAGGTATAAATCTACTGTTCTACAGGTATAAATCTACTGTTCTACAGTATCCTACAGGTATACATCTACTGTTCTACAGTATCTTATAGGTATAAATCTACTGTTCTACAGGTATAAATCTACTGTTCTACAGTATCCTACAGGTATAAATCTACTGTACTACAGTATCCTACAGGTATAAATCTACTGTTCTACAGGTATAAATCTATTGTTCTACAGGTATAAATCTACTGTTCTACAGTATCCTACAGGTATAAATCTACTGTTCTACAGGTATAAATCTACTGTTCTACAGGTATAAATCTACTGTTCTACAGTATCCTACAGGTATAAATCTACTGTTCTACAGTATCCTACAGGTATAAATCTACTGTTCTACAGTATCCTACAGGTATAAATCTACTGTTCTACAGGTATAAATCTACTGTTCTACAGTATCCTACAGGTATAAATCTACTGTTCTACAGTATCCTACAGGTATAAATCTACTGTTCTACAGTATCTTATAGGTATAAATCTACTGTTCTACAGGTATAAATCTACTGTTCTACAGTATCCTACAGGTATAAATCTACTGTTCTACAGGTATAAATCTACTGTTCTACAGTATAATACAGGTATAAATCTACTGTTCTACAGTATCCTACAGGTATAAATCTACTGTTCTACAGTATCTTATAGGTATAAATCTACTGTTCTACAGGTATAAATCTACTGTTCTACAGTATCCTACAGGTATAAATCTACTGTTCTACAGGTATAAATCTACTGTTCTACAGTATCCTACAGGTATAAATCTACTGTTCTACAGGTATAAATCTACTGTTCTACAGTATCCTACAGGTATAAATCTACTGTTCTACAGGTATAAATCTACTGTTCTACAGTATCCTACAGGTATAAATCTACTGTTCTACAGTATCCTACAGGTATAAATCTACTGTTCTACAGTATCCTACAGGTATAAATCTACTGTTCTACAGTATCCTACAGGTATAAATCTACTGTTCTACAGTATCCTACAGGTATAAATCTACTGTTCTACAGTATCCTACAGGTATAAATCAACTGTTCTACAGTATCCTACAGGTATAACTCAACTGTTCTACAGGTATAAATCTACTGTTCTACAGTATCCTACAGGTATAAATCTACTGTTCTACAGGTATAAATCTACTGTTCTACAGGTATAAATCTACTGTTCTACAGGTATAAATCTACTGTTCTACAGTATCCTACAGGTATAAATCTACTGTTCTACAGGTATAAATCTACTGTTCTACAGTATCCTACAGGTATAAATCTACTGTTCTACAGGTATAAATCTACTGTTCTACAGTATCCTACAGGTATAAATCTACTGTTCTACAGGTATAAATCTACTGTTCTACAGTATCCTATAGGTATAAATCTACTGTTCTACAGTATCCTACAGGTATAAATCTACTGTTCTACAGGTATAAATCTACTGTTCTACAGTATCCTACAGGTATAAATATACTGTTCTACAGGTATAAATCTACTGTTCTACAGGTATAAATCTACTGTTCTACAGGTATAAATCTACTGTTCTACAGTATCCTACAGGTATAAATCTACTGTTCTACAGGTATAAATCTACTGTTCTACAGTATCCTACAGGTATAAATCTACTGTTCTACAGTATCCTACAGGTATAAATCTACTGTTCTACAGCATCCAACAGGTATAAATCTACTGTTCTACAGTATCCTACAGGTATAAATCTACTGTTCTACAGTATCCTACAGGTATAAATCTACTGTTCTACAGTATCCTACAGGTATAAATCTACTGTTCTACAGGTATAAATCTACTGTTCTACAGGTATAAATCTACTGTTCTACAGTATCCTACAGGTATAAATCTACTGTTCTACAGGTATAAATCTACTGTTCTACAGGTATAAATCTACTGTTCTACAGTATCCTACAGGTATAAATCTACTGTTCTACAGTATCCTACAGGTATAAATCTACTGTTCTACAGGTATAAATCTACTGTTCTACAGGTATAAATCTACTGTTCTACAGTATCCTACAGGTATAAATCTACTGTTCTACAGGTATAAATCTACTGTTCTACAGTATCCTACAGGTATAAATCTACTGTTCTACAGTATCCTATAGGTATAAATCTACTGTTCTACAGTATCCTACAGGTATAAATCTACTGTTCTACAGTATCCTACAGGTATAAATCTACTGTTCTACAGTATCCTACAGGTATAAATCTACTGTTCTACAGTATCCTACAGGTATAAATCTACTGTTCTACAGTATCCTACAGGTATAAATCTACTGTTCTACAGGTATAAATCTACTGTTCTACAGTATCCTACAGGTATAAATCTACTGTTCTACAGGTATAAATCTACTGTTCTACAGTATCCTACAGGTATAAATCTACTGTTCTACAGTATCCTACAGGTATAAATCTACTGTTCTACAGTATTCTACAGGTATAAATCTACTGTTCTACAGTATCCTACAGGTATAAATCTACTGTTCTACAGGTATAAATCTACTGTTCTACAGTATCCTACAGGTATAAATCTACTGTTCTACAGGTATAAATCTACTGTTCTACAGTATCCTACAGGTATAAATCTACTGTTCTACAGTATCCTACAGGTATAAATCTACTGTTCTACAGTATCCTACAGGTATAAATCTACTGTTCTACAGTATTCTACAGGTATAAATCAACTGTTCTACAGTATCCTACAGGTATAAATCTACTGTTCTACAGTATCCTACAGGTATAAATATACTGTTCTACAGGTATAAATCTACTGTTCTACAGGTATAAATCTACTGTTCTACAGGTATAAATCTACTGTTCTACAGTATCCTACAGGTATAAATCTACTGTTCTACAGGTATAAATCTACTGTTCTACAGTATCCTACAGGTATAAATCTACTGTTCTACAGTATCCTACAGGTATAAATCTACTGTTCTACAGCATCCAACAGGTATAAATCTACTGTTCTACAGTATCCTACAGGTATAAATCTACTGTTCTACAGTATCCTACAGGTATAAATCTACTGTTCTACAGTATCCTACAGGTATAAATCTACTGTTCTACAGGTATAAATCTACTGTTCTACAGGTATAAATCTACTGTTCTACAGTATCCTACAGGTATAAATCTACTGTTCTACAGGTATAAATCTACTGTTCTACAGGTATAAATCTACTGTTCTACAGTATCCTACAGGTATAAATCTACTGTTCTACAGTATCCTACAGGTATAAATCTACTGTTCTACAGGTATAAATCTACTGTTCTACAGGTATAAATCTACTGTTCTACAGTATCCTACAGGTATAAATCTACTGTTCTACAGGTATAAATCTACTGTTCTACAGTATCCTACAGGTATAAATCTACTGTTCTACAGTATCCTATAGGTATAAATCTACTGTTCTACAGTATCCTACAGGTATAAATCTACTGTTCTACAGTATCCTACAGGTATAAATCTACTGTTCTACAGTATCCTACAGGTATAAATCTACTGTTCTACAGTATCCTACAGGTATAAATCTACTGTTCTACAGTATCCTACAGGTATAAATCTACTGTTCTACAGGTATAAATCTACTGTTCTACAGTATCCTACAGGTATAAATCTACTGTTCTAGAGTATGCTACAGGTATAAATCTACTGTTCTACAGGTATAAATCTACTGTTCTACAGGTATAAATCTACTGTTCTACAGGTATAAATCTACTGTTCTACAGTATCCTACAGGTATAAATCTACTGTTCTACAGGTATAAATCTACTGTTCTACAGGTATAAATCTACTGTTCTACAGTATCCTACAGGTATAAATCTACTGTTCTACAGTATCCTACAGGTATAAATCTACTGTTCTACAGTATCCTACAGGTATAAATCTACTGTTCTACAGTATCCTACAGGTATAAATCTACTGTTCTACAGGTATAAATCTACTGTTCTACAGTACCCTACAGGTATAAATCTACTGTTCTACAGGTATAAATCTACTGTTCTACAGTATCCTACAGGTATAAATCTACTGTTCTACAGTATCCTACAGGTATAAATCTACTGTTCTACAGGTATAAATCTACTGTTCTACAGGTATAAATCTACTGTTCTACAGTATCCTACAGGTATACATCTACTGTTCTACAGTATCCTACAGGTATAAATCTACTGTTCTACAGTATCCTACAGGTATAAATCTACTGTTCTACAGTATCCTACAGGTATAAATCTACTGTTCTACAGTACCCTACAGGTATAAATCTACTGTTCTACAGGTATAAATCTACTGTTCTACAGTATCCTACAGGTATAAATCTACTGTTCTACAGTATCCTACAGGTATAAATCTACTGTTCTACAGTATCCTACAGATATAAATCTACTGTTCTACAGTATCCTACAGGTATAAATCTACTGTTCTAAATTATCCTACAGGTATAAATCTACTGTTCTACAGTATCCTACAGGTATAAATCTACTGTTCTACAGGTATAAATCTACTGTTCTACAGTATCCTACAGGTATAAATCTACTGTTCTACAGTATCCTACAGGTATAAATCTACTGTTCTACAGGTATAAATCTACTGTTCTACAGGTATAAATCTACTGTTCTACAGGTATAAATCTACTGTTCTACAGTATCCTACAGGTATAAATCTACTGTTCTACAGGTATAAATCTACTGTTCTACAGTATCCTACAGGTATAAATCTACTGTTCTACAGGTATAAATCTACTGTTCTACAGTATCCTACAGGTATAAATCTACTGTTCTACAGTATCCTACAGGTATAAATCTACTGTTCTACAGTATCCTACAGGTATAAATCTACTGTTCTACAGTATCCTACAGGTATAAATCTACTGTTCTAAATTATCCTACAGGTATAAATCTACTGTTCTACAGTATCCTACAGGTATAAATCTACTGTTCTACAGGTATAAATCTACTGTTCTACAGTATCCTACAGGTATAAATCTACTGTTCTACAGTATCCTACAGGTATAAATCTACTGTTCTACAGGTATAAATCTACTGTTCTACAGGTATAAATCTACTGTTCTACAGGTATAAATCTACTATTCTACAGGTATAAATCTACTGTTCTACAGTATCCTACAGGTATAAATCTACTGTTCTACAGTATCCTACAGGTATAAATCTACTGTTCTACAGTATCCTACAGGTATAAATCTACTGTTCTACAGTATCCTACAGGTATAAATCTACTGTTCTACAGGTATAAATCTACTGTTCTACAGGTATAAATCTACTGTTCTACAGGTATAAATCTACTATTCTACAGGTATAAATCTACTGTTCTACAGTATCCTACAGGTATAAATCTACTGTTCTACAGTATCCTACAGGTATAAATCTACTGTTCTACAGTATCCTACAGGTATAAATCTACTGTTCTACAGTATCCTACAGGTATAAATCTACTGTTCTAAATTATCCTACAGGTATAAATCTACTGTTCTACAGTATCCTACAGGTATAAATCTACTGTTCTACAGGTATAAATCTACTGTTCTACAGTATCCTACAGGTATAAATCTACTGTTCTACAGTATCCTACAGGTATAAATCTACTGTTCTACAGGTATAAATCTACTGTTCTACAGGTATAAATCTACTGTTCTACAGGTATAAATCTACTGTTCTACAGTATCCTACAGGTATAAATCTACTGTTCAACAGGTATAAATCTACTGTTCTACAGTATCCTACAGGTATAAATCTACTGTTCTACAGTATCCTACAGGTATAAATCTACTGTTCTACAGTATCCTACAGGTATAAATCTACTGTTCTACAGTACCCTACAGGTATAAATCTACTGTTCTACAGTATCCTACAGGTATAAATCTACTGTTCTACAGGTATAAATCTACTGTTCTACAGTATCCTACAAGTATAAATCTACTGTTCTACAGGTATAAATCTACTGTTCTACAGGTATAAATCTACTGTTCTACAGTATCCTACAGGTAGAAATCTACTGTTCTACAGTATCCTATAAGTATAAATCTACTGTTCTACAGTATCCTACAGGTATAAATCTACTGTTCTACAGGTATAAATCTACTGTTCTACAGTATCCTACAAGTATAAATCTACTGTTCTACAGGTATAAATCTACTGTTCTACAGTATCCTACAGGTATAAATCTACTGTTCTACAGTATCCTACAGGTATAAATCTACTGTTCTACAGGTATAAATCTACTGTTCTACAGGTATAAATCTACTGTTCTACAGGTATAAATCTACTATTCTACAGGTATAAATCTACTGTTCTACAGTATCCTACAGGTATAAATCTACTGTTCTACAGTATCCTACAGGTATAAATCTACTGTTCTACAGTATCCTACAGGTATAAATCTACTGTTCTACAGTATCCTACAGGTATAAATCTACTGTTCTAAATTATCCTACAGGTATAAATCTACTGTTCTACAGTATCCTACAGGTATAAATCTACTGTTCTACAGGTATAAATCTACTGTTCTACAGTATCCTACAGGTATAAATCTACTGTTCTACAGTATCCTACAGGTATAAATCTACTGTTCTACAGGTATAAATCTACTGTTCTACAGGTATAAATCTACTGTTCTACAGGTATAAATCTACTGTTCTACAGTATCCTACAGGTATAAATCTACTGTTCAACAGGTATAAATCTACTGTTCTACAGTATCCTACAGGTATAAATCTACTGTTCTACAGTATCCTACAGGTATAAATCTACTGTTCTACAGTATCCTACAGGTATAAATCTACTGTTCTACAGTACCCTACAGGTATAAATCTACTGTTCTACAGTATCCTACAGGTATAAATCTACTGTTCTACAGGTATAAATCTACTGTTCTACAGTATCCTACAAGTATAAATCTACTGTTCTACAGGTATAAATCTACTGTTCTACAGGTATAAATCTACTGTTCTACAGTATCCTACAGGTATAAATCTACTGTTCTACAGTATCCTATAAGTATAAATCTACTGTTCTACAGTATCCTACAGGTATAAATCTACTGTTCTACAGGTATAAATCTACTGTTCTACAGTATCCTACAAGTATAAATCTACTGTTCTACAGGTATAAATCTACTGTTCTACAGGTATAAATCTACTGTTCTACAGTATCCTATAGGTATAACTCAACTGTTCTACAGTATCCTACAGGTATAAATCTACTGTTCTACAGGTATAAATCTACTGTTCTAGAGTATCCTACAGGTAAAATCTACTGTTCTACAGTATCCTACAGGTATAAATCTACTGTTCTACAGGTATAAATCTACTGTTCTACAGTATCCTACAAGTATAAATCTACTGTTCTACAGTATCCTACAGGTATAAATCTACTGTTCTACAGTATCCTACAGGTATAAATCTACTGTTCTACAGGTATAAATCTACTGTTCTACAGGTATAAATCTACTATTCTACAGGTATAAATCTACTGTTCTACAGTATCCTACAGGTATAAATCTACTGTTCTACAGTATCCTACAGGTATAAATCTACTGTTCTACAGTATCCTACAGGTATAAATCTACTGTTCTACAGTATCCTACAGGTATAAATCTACTGTTCTAAATTATCCTACAGGTATAAATCTACTGTTCTACAGTATCCTACAGGTATAAATCTACTGTTCTACAGGTATAAATCTACTGTTCTACAGTATCCTACAGGTATAAATCTACTGTTCTACAGTATCCTACAGGTATAAATCTACTGTTCTACAGTATCCTACAGGTATAAATCTACTGTTCTACAGTATCCTACAGGTATAAATCTACTGTTCTACAGTATCCTACAGGTATAAATCTACTGTTCTACAGGTATAAATCTACTGTTCTACAGTATCCTACAGGTATAAATCTACTGTTCTACAGTATCCTACAGGTATAAATCTACTGTTCTAAATTATCCTACAGGTATAAATCTACTGTTCTACAGTATCCTACAGGTATAAATCTACTGTTCTACAGGTATAAATCTACTGTTCTACAGTATCCTACAGGTATAAATCTACTGTTCTACAGTATCCTACAGGTATAAATCTACTGTTCTACAGGTATAAATCTACTGTTCTACAGGTATAAATCTACTGTTCTACAGGTATAAATCTACTATTCTACAGGTATAAATCTACTGTTCTACAGTATCCTACAGGTATAAATCTACTGTTCTACAGTATCCTACAGGTATAAATCTACTGTTCTACAGTATCCTACAGGTATAAATCTACTGTTCTACAGTATCCTACAGGTATAAATCTACTGTTCTACAGGTATAAATCTACTGTTCTACAGGTATAAATCTACTGTTCTACAGGTATAAATCTACTATTCTACAGGTATAAATCTACTGTTCTACAGTATCCTACAGGTATAAATCTACTGTTCTACAGTATCCTACAGGTATAAATCTACTGTTCTACAGTATCCTACAGGTATAAATCTACTGTTCTACAGTATCCTACAGGTATAAATCTACTGTTCTAAATTATCCTACAGGTATAAATCTACTGTTCTACAGTATCCTACAGGTATAAATCTACTGTTCTACAGGTATAAATCTACTGTTCTACAGTATCCTACAGGTATAAATCTACTGTTCTACAGTATCCTACAGGTATAAATCTACTGTTCTACAGGTATAAATCTACTGTTCTACAGGTATAAATCTACTGTTCTACAGGTATAAATCTACTGTTCTACAGTATCCTACAGGTATAAATCTACTGTTCAACAGGTATAAATCTACTGTTCTACAGTATCCTACAGGTATAAATCTACTGTTCTACAGTATCCTACAGGTATAAATCTACTGTTCTACAGTATCCTACAGGTATAAATCTACTGTTCTACAGTACCCTACAGGTATAAATCTACTGTTCTACAGTATCCTACAGGTATAAATCTACTGTTCTACAGGTATAAATCTACTGTTCTACAGTATCCTACAAGTATAAATCTACTGTTCTACAGGTATAAATCTACTGTTCTACAGGTATAAATCTACTGTTCTACAGTATCCTACAGGTATAAATCTACTGTTCTACAGTATCCTATAAGTATAAATCTACTGTTCTACAGTATCCTACAGGTATAAATCTACTGTTCTACAGGTATAAATCTACTGTTCTACAGTATCCTACAAGTATAAATCTACTGTTCTACAGGTATAAATCTACTGTTCTACAGTATCCTACAGGTATAAATCTACTGTTCTACAGTATCCTACAGGTATAAATCTACTGTTCTACAGGTATAAATCTACTGTTCTACAGGTATAAATCTACTGTTCTACAGGTATAAATCTACTATTCTACAGGTATAAATCTACTGTTCTACAGTATCCTACAGGTATAAATCTACTGTTCTACAGTATCCTACAGGTATAAATCTACTGTTCTACAGTATCCTACAGGTATAAATCTACTGTTCTACAGTATCCTACAGGTATAAATCTACTGTTCTAAATTATCCTACAGGTATAAATCTACTGTTCTACAGTATCCTACAGGTATAAATCTACTGTTCTACAGGTATAAATCTACTGTTCTACAGTATCCTACAGGTATAAATCTACTGTTCTACAGTATCCTACAGGTATAAATCTACTGTTCTACAGGTATAAATCTACTGTTCTACAGGTATAAATCTACTGTTCTACAGGTATAAATCTACTGTTCTACAGTATCCTACAGGTATAAATCTACTGTTCAACAGGTATAAATCTACTGTTCTACAGTATCCTACAGGTATAAATCTACTGTTCTACAGTATCCTACAGGTATAAATCTACTGTTCTACAGTATCCTACAGGTATAAATCTACTGTTCTACAGTACCCTACAGGTATAAATCTACTGTTCTACAGTATCCTACAGGTATAAATCTACTGTTCTACAGGTATAAATCTACTGTTCTACAGTATCCTACAAGTATAAATCTACTGTTCTACAGGTATAAATCTACTGTTCTACAGGTATAAATCTACTGTTCTACAGTATCCTACAGGTATAAATCTACTGTTCTACAGTATCCTATAAGTATAAATCTACTGTTCTACAGTATCCTACAGGTATAAATCTACTGTTCTACAGGTATAAATCTACTGTTCTACAGTATCCTACAAGTATAAATCTACTGTTCTACAGGTATAAATCTACTGTTCTACAGGTATAAATCTACTGTTCTACAGTATCCTATAGGTATAACTCAACTGTTCTACAGTATCCTACAGGTATAAATCTACTGTTCTACAGGTATAAATCTACTGTTCTAGAGTATCCTACAGGTAAAATCTACTGTTCTACAGTATCCTACAGGTATAAATCTACTGTTCTACAGGTATAAATCTACTGTTCTACAGTATCCTACAAGTATAAATCTACTGTTCTACAGTATCCTACAGGTATAAATCTACTGTTCTACAGTATCCTACAGGTATAAATCTACTGTTCTACAGTACCCTACAGGTATAAATCTACTGTTCTACAGGTATAAATCTACTGTTCTACAGTATCCTACAGGTATAAATCTACTGTTCTACAGGTATAAATCTACTGTTCTACAGTATCCTACAGGTATAAATCTACTGTTCTACAGTATCCTACAGGTATAAATCTACTGTTCTACAGTATCCTACAGGTATAAATCTACTGTTCTACAGTATCCTACAGGTATAAATCTACTGTTCTACAGTATCCTACAGGTATAAATCTACTGTTCTACAGGTATAAATCTACTGTTCTACAGTATCCTACAGGTATAAATCAACTGTTCTACAGGTATAAATCTACTGTTCTACAGTATCCTACAGGTATAAATCTACTGTTCTACAGTATCCTACAGGTATAAATCTACTGTTCTAAATTATCCTACAGGTATAAATCTACTGTTCTACAGTATCCTACAGGTATAAATCTACTGTTCTACAGGTATAAATCTACTGTTCTACAGTACCCTACAGGTATAAATCTACTGTTCTACAGTATCCTACAGGTATAAATCTACTGTTCTACAGGTATAAATCTACTGTTCTACAGTATCCTACAGGTATAAATCTACTGTTCTACAGTATCCTACAGGTATAAATCTACTGTTCTACAGGTATAAATCTACTGTTCTACAGTATCCTACAGGTATACATCTACTGTTCTACAGTATCCTACAGGTATAAATCTACTGTTCTACAGTATCCTACAGGTATAAATCTACTGTTCTACAGTATCCTACAGGAATAAATCTACTGTTCTACAGTATCCTACAGGTATAAATCTACTGTTCTACAGTATCCTACAGGTATAAATCTACTGTTTTACAGGTATAAATCTACTGTTCTACAGTATCCTACAGGTATAAATCTACTGTTCTACAGTACCCTACAGGTATAAATCTACTGTTCTACAGGTATAAATCTACTGTTCTACAGTATCCTACAGGTATAAATCTACTGTTCTACAGGTATAAATCTACTGTTCTACAGTATCCTACAGGTATAAATCTACTGTTCTACAGTATCCTACAGGTATAAATCTACTGTTCTACAGTATCCTACAGGTATAAATCTACTGTTCTACAGTATCCTACAGGTATAAATCTACTGTTCTAAATTATCCTACAGGTATAAATCTACTGTTCTACAGTATCCTACAGGTATAAATCTACTGTTCTACAGGTATAAATCTACTGTTCTACAGTATCCTACAGGTATAAATCTACTGTTCTACAGTATCCTACAGGTATAAATCTACTGTTCTACAGGTATAAATCTACTGTTCTACAGGTATAAATCTACTGTTCTACAGGTATAAATCTACTGTTCTACAGTATCCTACAGGTATAAATCTACTGTTCAACAGGTATAAATCTACTGTTCTACAGTATCCTACAGGTATAAATCTACTGTTCTACAGTATCCTACAGGTATAAATCTACTGTTCTACAGTATCCTACAGGTATAAATCTACTGTTCTACAGTACCCTACAGGTATAAATCTACTGTTCTACAGCATCCTACAGGTATAAATCTACTGTTCTACAGGTATAAATCTACTGTTCTACAGTATCCTACAAGTATAAATCTACTGTTCTACAGGTATAAATCTACTGTTCTACAGGTATAAATCTACTGTTCTACAGTATCCTACAGGTATAAATCTACTGTTCTACAGTATCCTACAGGTATACATCTACTGTTCTACAGTATCCTACAGGTATAAATCTACTGTTCTACAGTACCCTACAGGTATAAATCTACTGTTCTACAGGTATAAATCTACTGTTCTACAGTATCCTACAGGTATAAATCTACTGTTCTACAGGTATAAATCTACTGTTCTACAGTATCCTACAGGTATAAATCTACTGTTCTACAGTATCCTACAGGTATAAATCTACTGTTCTACAGTATCCTACAGGTATAAATCTACTGTTCTACAGGTATAAATCTACTGTTCTACAGTATCCTACAGGTATAAATCTACTGTTCTACAGGTATAAATCTACTGTTCTACAGTATCCTACAGGTATAAATCTACTGTTCTACAGTATCCTACAGGTATAAATCTACTGTTCTACAGTATCCTACAGGTATAAATCTACTGTTCTACAGTATCCTACAGGTATAAATCTACTGTTCTACAGGTATAAATCTACTGTTCTACAGTATCCTACAGGTATAAATCTACTGTTCTACAGGTATAAATCTACTGTTCTACAGTATCCTACAGGTATAAATCTACTGTTCTACAGTATCCTACAGGTATAAATCTACTGTTCTACAGTATCCTACAGGTATAAATCTACTGTTCTACAGGTATAAATCTACTGTTCTACAGTATCCTACAGGTATAAATCTACTGTTCTACAGGTATAAATCTACTGTTCTACAGTATCCTACAGGTATAAATCTACTGTACTACAGTATCCTACAGGTATAAATCTACTGTTCTACAGGTATAAATCTATTGTTCTACAGGTATAAATCTACTGTTCTACAGTATCCTACAGGTATAAATCTACTGTTCTACAGGTATAAATCTACTGTTCTACAGGTATAAATCTACTGTTCTACAGTATCCTACAGGTATAAATCTACTGTTCTACAGTATCCTACAGGTATAAATCTACTGTTCTACAGTATCCTACAGGTATAAATCTACTGTTCTACAGGTATAAATCTACTGTTCTACAGTATCCTACAGGTATAAATCTACTGTTCTACAGTATCCTACAGGTATAAATCTACTGTTCTACAGTATCTTATAGGTATAAATCTACTGTTCTACAGGTATAAATCTACTGTTCTACAGTATCCTACAGGTATAAATCTACTGTTCTACAGGTATAAATCTACTGTTCTACAGTATAATACAGGTATAAATCTACTGTTCTACAGTATCCTACAGGTATAAATCTACTGTTCTACAGTATCTTATAGGTATAAATCTACTGTTCTACAGGTATAAATCTACTGTTCTACAGTATCCTACAGGTATAAATCTACTGTTCTACAGGTATAAATCTACTGTTCTACAGTATCCTACAGGTATAAATCTACTGTTCTACAGGTATAAATCTACTGTTCTACAGTATCCTACAGGTATAAATCTACTGTTCTACAGGTATAAATCTACTGTTCTACAGTATCCTACAGGTATAAATCTACTGTTCTACAGTATCCTACAGGTATAAATCTACTGTTCTACAGTATCCTACAGGTATAAATCTACTGTTCTACAGTATCCTACAGGTATAAATCTACTGTTCTACAGTATCCTACAGGTATAAATCTACTGTTCTACAGTATCCTACAGGTATAAATCAACTGTTCTACAGTATCCTACAGGTATAACTCAACTGTTCTACAGGTATAAATCTACTGTTCTACAGTATCCTACAGGTATAAATCTACTGTTCTACAGGTATAAATCTACTGTTCTACAGGTATAAATCTACTGTTCTACAGGTATAAATCTACTGTTCTACAGTATCCTACAGGTATAAATCTACTGTTCTACAGGTATAAATCTACTGTTCTACAGTATCCTACAGGTATAAATCTACTGTTCTACAGGTATAAATCTACTGTTCTACAGTATCCTACAGGTATAAATCTACTGTTCTACAGGTATAAATCTACTGTTCTACAGTATCCTATAGGTATAAATCTACTGTTCTACAGTATCCTACAGGTATAAATCTACTGTTCTACAGGTATAAATCTACTGTTCTACAGTATCCTACAGGTATAAATATACTGTTCTACAGGTATAAATCTACTGTTCTACAGGTATAAATCTACTGTTCTACAGGTATAAATCTACTGTTCTACAGTATCCTACAGGTATAAATCTACTGTTCTACAGGTATAAATCTACTGTTCTACAGTATCCTACAGGTATAAATCTACTGTTCTACAGTATCCTACAGGTATAAATCTACTGTTCTACAGCATCCAACAGGTATAAATCTACTGTTCTACAGTATCCTACAGGTATAAATCTACTGTTCTACAGTATCCTACAGGTATAAATCTACTGTTCTACAGTATCCTACAGGTATAAATCTACTGTTCTACAGGTATAAATCTACTGTTCTACAGGTATAAATCTACTGTTCTACAGTATCCTACAGGTATAAATCTACTGTTCTACAGGTATAAATCTACTGTTCTACAGGTATAAATCTACTGTTCTACAGTATCCTACAGGTATAAATCTACTGTTCTACAGTATCCTACAGGTATAAATCTACTGTTCTACAGGTATAAATCTACTGTTCTACAGGTATAAATCTACTGTTCTACAGTATCCTACAGGTATAAATCTACTGTTCTACAGGTATAAATCTACTGTTCTACAGTATCCTACAGGTATAAATCTACTGTTCTACAGTATCCTATAGGTATAAATCTACTGTTCTACAGTATCCTACAGGTATAAATCTACTGTTCTACAGTATCCTACAGGTATAAATCTACTGTTCTACAGTATCCTACAGGTATAAATCTACTGTTCTACAGTATCCTACAGGTATAAATCTACTGTTCTACAGTATCCTACAGGTATAAATCTACTGTTCTACAGGTATAAATCTACTGTTCTACAGTATCCTACAGGTATAAATCTACTGTTCTACAGTATCCTACAGGTATAAATCTACTGTTCTACAGGTATAAATCTACTGTTCTACAGTATCCTACAGGTATAAATCTACTGTTCTACAGTATCCTACAGGTATAAATCTACTGTTCTACAGTATTCTACAGGTATAAATCTACTGTTCTACAGTATCCTACAGGTATAAATCTACTGTTCTACAGGTATAAATCTACTGTTCTACAGTATCCTACAGGTATAAATCTACTGTTCTACAGGTATAAATCTACTGTTCTACAGTATCCTACAGGTATAAATCTACTGTTCTACAGTATCCTACAGGTATAAATCTACTGTTCTACAGTATCCTACAGGTATAAATCTACTGTTCTACAGTATTCTACAGGTATAAATCAACTGTTCTACAGTATCCTACAGGTATAAATCTACTGTTCTACAGTATCCTACAGGTATAAATCTACTGTTCTACAGTATCCTACAGGTATAAATCTACTGTTCTACAGTATCCTACAGGTATAACTCAACTGTTCTACAGTATCCTACAGGTATAAATCTACTGTTCTACAGGTATACATCTACTGTTCTACAGGTATAAATCTACTGTTCTACAGGTATAAATCTACTGTTCTACAGTATCCTACAGGTATAAATCTACTGTTCTACAGTATTCTACAGGTATAAATCAACTGTTCTACAGTATCCTACAGGTATAAATCTACTGTTCTACAGTATCCTACAGGTATAAATCTACTGTTCTACAGTATCCTACAGGTATAAATCTACTGTTCTACAGTATCCTACAGGTATAACTCAACTGTTCTACAGTATCCTACAGGTATAAATCTACTGTTCTACAGGTATACATCTACTGTTCTACAGGTATAAATCTACTGTTCTACAGTATCCTATAGGTATAACTCAACTGTTCTACAGGTATAAATCTACTGTTCTACAGGTATAAATCTACTGTTCTACAGTATCCTACAGGTATAAATCTACTGTTCTACAGGTATAAATCTACTGTTCTACAGGTATAAATCTACTGTTCTACAGTATCCTACAGGTATAACTCAACTGTTCTACAGTATCCTACAGGTATAAATCTACTGTTCTACAGTATCCTACAGGTATAAATCTACTGTTCTACAGGTATAAATCTACTGTTCTACAGTATCCTACAGGTATAAATCTACTGTTCTAGAGTATGCTACAGGTATAAATCTACTGTTCTACAGGTATAAATCTACTGTTCTACAGGTATAAATCTACTGTTCTACAGGTATAAATCTACTGTTCTACAGTATCCTACAGGTATAAATCTACTGTTCTACAGGTATAAATCTACTGTTCTACAGGTATAAATCTACTGTTCTACAGTATCCTACAGGTATAAATCTACTGTTCTACAGTATCCTACAGGTATAAATCTACTGTTCTACAGTATCCTACAGGTATAAATCTACTGTTCTACAGTATCCTACAGGTATAAATCTACTGTTCTACAGGTATAAATCTACTGTTCTACAGTACCCTACAGGTATAAATCTACTGTTCTACAGGTATAAATCTACTGTTCTACAGTATCCTACAGGTATAAATCTACTGTTCTACAGTATCCTACAGGTATAAATCTACTGTTCTACAGGTATAAATCTACTGTTCTACAGGTATAAATCTACTGTTCTACAGTATCCTACAGGTATACATCTACTGTTCTACAGTATCCTACAGGTATAAATCTACTGTTCTACAGTATCCTACAGGTATAAATCTACTGTTCTACAGTATCCTACAGGTATAAATCTACTGTTCTACAGTACCCTACAGGTATAAATCTACTGTTCTACAGGTATAAATCTACTGTTCTACAGTATCCTACAGGTATAAATCTACTGTTCTACAGTATCCTACAGGTATAAATCTACTGTTCTACAGTATCCTACAGATATAAATCTACTGTTCTACAGTATCCTACAGGTATAAATCTACTGTTCTAAATTATCCTACAGGTATAAATCTACTGTTCTACAGTATCCTACAGGTATAAATCTACTGTTCTACAGGTATAAATCTACTGTTCTACAGTATCCTACAGGTATAAATCTACTGTTCTACAGTATCCTACAGGTATAAATCTACTGTTCTACAGGTATACATCTACTGTTCTACAGGTATAAATCTACTGTTCTACAGGTATAAATCTACTGTTCTACAGTATCCTACAGGTATAAATCTACTGTTCTACAGGTATAAATCTACTGTTCTACAGTATCCTACAGGTATAAATCTACTGTTCTACAGGTATAAATCTACTGTTCTACAGGCATAAATCTACTGTTCTACAGTATCCTATAGGTATAACTCAACTGTTCTACAGTATCCTACAGGTATAAATCTACTGTTCTACAGGTATAAATCTACTGTTCTACAGTATCCTACAGGTATAAATCTACTGTTCTACAGGTATAAATCTACTGTTCTACAGGTATAAATCTACTGTTCTACAGTATCCTACAGGTATAAATCTACTGTTCTACAGTATCCTACAGGTATAAATCTACTGTTCTACAGGTATAAATCTACTGTTCTACAGTATCCTACAGGTATAAATCTACTGTTCTACAGGTATAAATCTACTGTTCTACAGGTATAAATCTACTGTTCTACAGTATCCTACAGGTATAAATCTACTGTTCTACAGTATCCTACAGGTATAAATCTACTGTTCTACAGTATCCTACAGGTATAAATCTACTGTTCTACAGTATCCTACAGGTATAAATCTACTGTTCTACAGGTATAAATCTACTGTTCTACAGTATCCTATAGGTATAACTCAACTGTTCTACAGTATCCTACAGGTATAAATCTACTGTTCTACAGTATCCTACAGGTATAAATCTACTGTTCTACAGGTATAAATCTACTGTTCTACAGTATCCTACAGGTATAAATCTACTGTTCTACAGTATCCTACAGGTATAAATCTACTGTTCTACAGGTATAAATCTACTGTTCTACAGTATCCTATAGGTATAACTCAACTGTTCTACAGTATCCTACAGGTATAAATCTACTGTTCTACAGGTATAAATCTACTGTTCTACAGTATCCTACAGGTATAAATCTACTGTTCTACAGTATCCTACAGGTATAAATCAACTGTTCTACAGGTATAAATCTACTGTTCTACAGTATCCTACAGGTATACATCTACTGTTCTACAGGTATAAATCTACTGTTCTACAGTACCCTACAGGTATAAATCTACTGTTCTACAGTATCCTACAGGTATAAATCTACTGTTCTACAGGTATAAATCTACTGTTCTACAGTATCCTACAGGTATACATCTACTGTTCTACAGGTATAAATCTACTGTTCTACAGTATCCTACAGGTATAAATCTACTGTTCTACAGGTATAAATCTACTGTTCTACAGTATCCTACAGGTATAAATCTACTGTTCTACAGGTATAAATCTACTGTTCTACAGTACCCTATAGGTATAAATCTACTGTTCTACAGTATCCTATAGGTATAAATCTACTGTTCTACAGTATCCTACAGGTATAAATCTACTGTTCTACAGTACCCTACAGGTATAAATCTACTGTTCTACAGTATCCTATAGGTATAAATCTACTGTTCTACAGGTATAAATCTACTGTTCTACAGTATCCTACAGGTATAAATCTACTGTTCTACAGTATCCTATAGGTATAAATCTACTGTTCTACAGGTATAAATCTACTGTTCTACAGTATCCTACAGGTATAAATCTACTGTTCTACAGGTATAAATCTACTGTTCTACAGGTATAAATCTACTGTTCTACAGTATCCTACAGGTATAAATCTACTGTTCTACAGTATCCTACAGGTATAAATCTACTGTTCTACAGTATCCTACAGGTATAAATCTACTGTTCTACAGTATCCTACAGGTATAAATCTACTGTTCTACAGGTATAAATCTACTGTTCTACAGTATCCTATAGGTATAACTCAACTGTTCTACAGTATCCTACAGGTATAAATCTACTGTTCTACAGTATCCTACAGGTATAAATCTACTGTTCTACAGGTATAAATCTACTGTTCTACAGTATCCTACAGGTATAAATCTACTGTTCTACAGTATCCTACAGGTATAAATCTACTGTTCTACAGGTATAAATCTACTGTTCTACAGTATCCTATAGGTATAACTCAACTGTTCTACAGTATCCTACAGGTATAAATCTACTGTTCTACAGGTATAAATCTACTGTTCTACAGTATCCTACAGGTATAAATCTACTGTTCTACAGTATCCTACAGGTATAAATCAACTGTTCTACAGGTATAAATCTACTGTTCTACAGTATCCTACAGGTATAAATCTACTGTTCTACAGTATCCTACAGGTATAAATCTACTGTTCTACAGTATCCTACAGGTATAAATCTACTGTTCTACAGTATCCTACAGGTATAAATCTACTGTTCTACAGGTATAAATCTACTGTTCTACAGTATCCTATAGGTATAACTCAACTGTTCTACAGTATCCTACAGGTATAAATCTACTGTTCTACAGTATCCTACAGGTATAAATCTACTGTTCTACAGGTATAAATCTACTGTTCTACAGTATCCTACAGGTATAAATCTACTGTTCTACAGTATCCTACAGGTATAAATCTACTGTTCTACAGGTATAAATCTACTGTTCTACAGTATCCTATAGGTATAACTCAACTGTTCTACAGTATCCTACAGGTATAAATCTACTGTTCTACAGGTATAAATCTACTGTTCTACAGTATCCTACAGGTATAAATCTACTGTTCTACAGTATCCTACAGGTATAAATCAACTGTTCTACAGGTATAAATCTACTGTTCTACAGTACCCTACAGGTATAAATCTACTGTTCTACAGGTATAAATCTACTGTTCTACAGTATCCTACAGGTATAAATCTACTGTTCTACAGTATCCTACAGGTATAAATCTACTGTTCTACAGGTATAAATCTACTGTTCTACAGGTATAAATCTACTGTTCTACAGTATCCTACAGGTATACATCTACTGTTCTACAGTATCCTACAGGTATAAATCTACTGTTCTACAGTATCCTACAGGTATAAATCTACTGTTCTACAGTATCCTACAGGTATAAATCTACTGTTCTACAGTACCCTACAGGTATAAATCTACTGTTCTACAGGTATAAATCTACTGTTCTACAGTATCCTACAGGTATAAATCTACTGTTCTACAGTATCCTACAGGTATAAATCTACTGTTCTACAGTATCCTACAGATATAAATCTACTGTTCTACAGTATCCTACAGGTATAAATCTACTGTTCTAAATTATCCTACAGGTATAAATCTACTGTTCTACAGTATCCTACAGGTATAAATCTACTGTTCTACAGGTATAAATCTACTGTTCTACAGTATCCTACAGGTATAAATCTACTGTTCTACAGTATCCTACAGGTATAAATCTACTGTTCTACAGGTATACATCTACTGTTCTACAGGTATAAATCTACTGTTCTACAGGTATAAATCTACTGTTCTACAGTATCCTACAGGTATAAATCTACTGTTCTACAGGTATAAATCTACTGTTCTACAGTATCCTACAGGTATAAATCTACTGTTCTACAGGTATAAATCTACTGTTCTACAGGCATAAATCTACTGTTCTACAGTATCCTATAGGTATAACTCAACTGTTCTACAGTATCCTACAGGTATAAATCTACTGTTCTACAGGTATAAATCTACTGTTCTACAGTATCCTACAGGTATAAATCTACTGTTCTACAGGTATAAATCTACTGTTCTACAGGTATAAATCTACTGTTCTACAGTATCCTACAGGTATAAATCTACTGTTCTACAGTATCCTACAGGTATAAATCTACTGTTCTACAGGTATAAATCTACTGTTCTACAGTATCCTACAGGTATAAATCTACTGTTCTACAGGTATAAATCTACTGTTCTACAGGTATAAATCTACTGTTCTACAGTATCCTACAGGTATAAATCTACTGTTCTACAGTATCCTACAGGTATAAATCTACTGTTCTACAGTATCCTACAGGTATAAATCTACTGTTCTACAGTATCCTACAGGTATAAATCTACTGTTCTACAGGTATAAATCTACTGTTCTACAGTATCCTATAGGTATAACTCAACTGTTCTACAGTATCCTACAGGTATAAATCTACTGTTCTACAGTATCCTACAGGTATAAATCTACTGTTCTACAGGTATAAATCTACTGTTCTACAGTATCCTACAGGTATAAATCTACTGTTCTACAGTATCCTACAGGTATAAATCTACTGTTCTACAGGTATAAATCTACTGTTCTACAGTATCCTATAGGTATAACTCAACTGTTCTACAGTATCCTACAGGTATAAATCTACTGTTCTACAGGTATAAATCTACTGTTCTACAGTATCCTACAGGTATAAATCTACTGTTCTACAGTATCCTACAGGTATAAATCAACTGTTCTACAGGTATAAATCTACTGTTCTACAGTATCCTACAGGTATACATCTACTGTTCTACAGGTATAAATCTACTGTTCTACAGTACCCTACAGGTATAAATCTACTGTTCTACAGTATCCTACAGGTATAAATCTACTGTTCTACAGGTATAAATCTACTGTTCTACAGTATCCTACAGGTATACATCTACTGTTCTACAGGTATAAATCTACTGTTCTACAGTATCCTACAGGTATAAATCTACTGTTCTACAGGTATAAATCTACTGTTCTACAGTATCCTACAGGTATAAATCTACTGTTCTACAGGTATAAATCTACTGTTCTACAGTACCCTATAGGTATAAATCTACTGTTCTACAGTATCCTATAGGTATAAATCTACTGTTCTACAGTATCCTACAGGTATAAATCTACTGTTCTACAGTACCCTACAGGTATAAATCTACTGTTCTACAGTATCCTATAGGTATAAATCTACTGTTCTACAGGTATAAATCTACTGTTCTACAGTATCCTACAGGTATAAATCTACTGTTCTACAGTATCCTATAGGTATAAATCTACTGTTCTACAGGTATAAATCTACTGTTCTACAGTATCCTACAGGTATAAATCTACTGTTCTACAGGTATAAATCTACTGTTCTACAGGTATAAATCTACTGTTCTACAGTATCCTACAGGTATAAATCTACTGTTCTACAGTATCCTACAGGTATAAATCTACTGTTCTACAGTATCCTACAGGTATAAATCTACTGTTCTACAGTATCCTACAGGTATAAATCTACTGTTCTACAGGTATAAATCTACTGTTCTACAGTATCCTATAGGTATAACTCAACTGTTCTACAGTATCCTACAGGTATAAATCTACTGTTCTACAGTATCCTACAGGTATAAATCTACTGTTCTACAGGTATAAATCTACTGTTCTACAGTATCCTACAGGTATAAATCTACTGTTCTACAGTATCCTACAGGTATAAATCTACTGTTCTACAGGTATAAATCTACTGTTCTACAGTATCCTATAGGTATAACTCAACTGTTCTACAGTATCCTACAGGTATAAATCTACTGTTCTACAGGTATAAATCTACTGTTCTACAGTATCCTACAGGTATAAATCTACTGTTCTACAGTATCCTACAGGTATAAATCAACTGTTCTACAGGTATAAATCTACTGTTCTACAGTATCCTACAGGTATAAATCTACTGTTCTACAGTATCCTACAGGTATAAATCTACTGTTCTACAGTATCCTACAGGTATAAATCTACTGTTCTACAGTATCCTACAGGTATAAATCTACTGTTCTACAGGTATAAATCTACTGTTCTACAGTATCCTATAGGTATAACTCAACTGTTCTACAGTATCCTACAGGTATAAATCTACTGTTCTACAGTATCCTACAGGTATAAATCTACTGTTCTACAGGTATAAATCTACTGTTCTACAGTATCCTACAGGTATAAATCTACTGTTCTACAGTATCCTACAGGTATAAATCTACTGTTCTACAGGTATAAATCTACTGTTCTACAGTATCCTATAGGTATAACTCAACTGTTCTACAGTATCCTACAGGTATAAATCTACTGTTCTACAGGTATAAATCTACTGTTCTACAGTATCCTACAGGTATAAATCTACTGTTCTACAGTATCCTACAGGTATAAATCAACTGTTCTACAGGTATAAATCTACTGTTCTACAGTATCCTACAGGTATACATCTACTGTTCTACAGGTATAAATCTACTGTTCTACAGTACCCTACAGGTATAAATCTACTGTTCTACAGTATCCTACAGGTATAAATCTACTGTTCTACAGGTATAAATCTACTGTTCTACAGTATCCTACAGGTATACATCTACTGTTCTACAGGTATAAATCTACTGTTCTACAGTATCCTACAGGTATAAATCTACTGTTCTACAGGTATAAATCTACTGTTCTACAGTATCCTACAGGTATAAATCTACTGTTCTACAGGTATAAATCTACTGTTCTACAGTACCCTACAGGTATAAATCTACTGTTCTACAGTATCCTATAGGTATAAATCTACTGTTCTACAGTATCCTACAGGTATAAATCTACTGTTCTACAGTACCCTACAGGTATAAATCTACTGTTCTACAGTATCCTATAGGTATAAATCTACTGTTCTACAGGTATAAATCTACTGTTCTACAGTATCCTACAGGTATAAATCTACTGTTCTACAGTATCCTATAGGTATAAATCTACTGTTCTACAGGTATAAATCTACTGTTCTACAGTATCCTACAGGTATAAATCTACTGTTCTACAGGTATAAATCTACTGTTCTACAGGTATAAATCTACTGTTCTACAGTATCCTACAGGTATAAATCTACTGTTCTACAGTATCCTACAGGTATAAATCTACTGTTCTACAGTATCCTACAGGTATAAATCTACTGTTCTACAGTATCCTACAGGTATAAATCTACTGTTCTACAGGTATAAATCTACTGTTCTACAGTATCCTATAGGTATAACTCAACTGTTCTACAGTATCCTACAGGTATAAATCTACTGTTCTACAGTATCCTACAGGTATAAATCTACTGTTCTACAGGTATAAATCTACTGTTCTACAGTATCCTACAGGTATAAATCTACTGTTCTACAGTATCCTACAGGTATAAATCTACTGTTCTACAGGTATAAATCTACTGTTCTACAGTATCCTATAGGTATAACTCAACTGTTCTACAGTATCCTACAGGTATAAATCTACTGTTCTACAGGTATAAATCTACTGTTCTACAGTATCCTACAGGTATAAATCTACTGTTCTACAGTATCCTACAGGTATAAATCAACTGTTCTACAGGTATAAATCTACTGTTCTACAGTATCCTACAGGTATACATCTACTGTTCTACAGGTATAAATCTACTGTTCTACAGTACCCTACAGGTATAAATCTACTGTTCTACAGTATCCTACAGGTATAAATCTACTGTTCTACAGGTATAAATCTACTGTTCTACAGTATCCTACAGGTATACATCTACTGTTCTACAGGTATAAATCTACTGTTCTACAGTATCCTACAGGTATAAATCTACTGTTCTACAGGTATAAATCTACTGTTCTACAGTATCCTACAGGTATAAATCTACTGTTCTACAGGTATAAATCTACTGTTCTACAGTACCCTACAGGTATAAATCTACTGTTCTACAGTATCCTATAGGTATAAATCTACTGTTCTACAGTATCCTACAGGTATAAATCTACTGTTCTACAGTACCCTACAGGTATAAATCTACTGTTCTACAGTATCCTATAGGTATAAATCTACTGTTCTACAGGTATAAATCTACTGTTCTACAGTATCCTACAGGTATAAATCTACTGTTCTACAGTATCCTATAGGTATAAATCTACTGTTCTACAGGTATAAATCTACTGTTCTACAGTATCCTATAGGTATAAATCTACTGTTCTACAGTATCCTACAGGTATAAATCTACTGTTCTACAGTATCCTACAGGTATAAATCTACTGTTCTACAGGTATAAATCTACTGTTCTACAGTATCCTACAGGTATAAATCTACTGTTCTACAGGTATAAATCTACTGTTCTACAGGTATAAATCTACTGTTCTACAGTATCCTACAGGTATAAATCTACTGTTCTACAGTATCCTATAGGTATAACTCAACTGTTCTACAGTATCCTACAGGTATAAATCTACTGTTCTACAGTATCCTACAGGTATAAATCTACTGTTCTACAGTATCCTACAGGTATAAATCTACTGTTCTACAGGTATAAATCTACTGTTCTACAGTATCCTACAGGTATAAATCAACTGTTCTACAGGTATAAATCTACTGTTCTACAGTATCCAACAGGTATAAATCTACTGTTCTACAGTATCCTACAGGTATAAATCTACTGTTGTAAATTATCCTACAGGTATAAATCTACTGTTCTACAGTATCCTACAGGTATAAATCTACTGTTCTACAGGTATAAATCTACTGTTCTACAGTACCCTACAGGTATAAATCTACTGTTCTACAGTATCCTACAGGTATAAATCTACTGTTCTACAGGTATAAATCTACTGTTCTACAGTATCCTACAGGTATAAATCTACTGTTCTACAGTATCCTACAGGTATAAATCTACTGTTCTACAGGTATAAATCTACTGTTCTACAGTATCCTACAGGTATACATCTACTGTTCTACAGTATCCTACAGGTACTGTTCTACAGTATCCTACAGGTATAAATCTACTGTTCTACAGTATCCTACAGGTATAAATCTACTGTTCTACAGTATCCTACAGGTATAAATCTACTGTTCTACAGTATCCTACAGGTATAAATCTACTGTTCTACAGGTATAAATCTACTGTTCTACAGTACCCTACAGGTATAAATCTACTGTTCTACAGTATCCTACAGGTATAAATCTACTGTTCTACAGGTATAAATCTACTGTTCTACAGTATCCTATAGGTATAAATCTACTGTTCTACAGGTATAAATCTACTGTTCTACAGTATCCTACAGGTATAAATCTACTGTTCTACAGGTATAAATCTACTGTTCTACAGTATCCTATAGGTATAAATCTACTGTTCTACAGTATCCTACAGGTATAAATCTACTGTTCTACAGGTATAAATCTACTGTTCTACAGGTATAAATCTACTGTTCTACAGTATCCTATAGGTATAACTCAACTGTTCTACAGTATCCTACAGGTATAAATCTACTGTTCTACAGGTATAAATCTACTGTTCTACAGTATCCTACAGGTATAAATCTACTGTTCTACAGTATCCTACAGGTATAAATCTACTGTTCTAAATTATCCTACAGGTATAAATCTACTGTTCTACAGTATCCTACAGGTATAAATCTACTGTTCTACAGGTATAAATCTACTGTTCTACAGTACCCTACAGGTATAAATCTACTGTTCTACAGTATCCGACAGGTATAAATCTACTGTTCTACAGGTATAAATCTACTGTTCTACAGTATCCTATAGGTATAAATCTACTGTTCTACAGTATCCTACAGGTATAAATCTACTGTTCTACAGTATCCTACAGGTATAAATCTACTGTTCTACAGGTATAAATCTACTGTTCTACAGGTATAAATCTACTGTTCTACAGTATCCTACAGGTATAAATCTACTGTTCTACAGTATCCTACAGGTATAAATCTACTGTTCTACAGTATCCTACAGGTATAAATCTACTGTTCTACAGGTATAAATCTACTGTTCTACAGGTATAAATCTACTGTTCTACAGTATCCTACAGGTATAAATCTACTGTTCTACAGGTATAAATCTACTGTTCTACAGTATCCTATAGGTATAAATCTACTGTTCTACAGTATCCTACAGGTATAAATCTACTGTTCTACAGTATCCTACAGGTATAAATCTACTGTTCTACAGTATCCTACAGGTATAAATCTACTGTTCTACAGTATCCTACAGGTATAAATCTACTGTTCTACAGTACCCTACAGGTATAAATCTACTGTTCTACAGTATCCTATAGGTATAAATCTACTGTTCTACAGGTATAAATCTACTGTTCTACAGTATCCTACAGGTATAAATCTACTGTTCTACAGTATCCTATAGGTATAAATCTACTGTTCTACAGGTATAAATCTACTGTTCTACAGTATCCTATAGGTATAAATCTACTGTTCTACAGTATCCTACAGGTATAAATCTACTGTTCTACAGTATCCTACAGGTATAAATCTACTGTTCTACAGGTATAAATCTACTGTTCTACAGTATCCTACAGGTATAAATCTACTGTTCTACAGGTATAAATCTACTGTTCTACAGGTATAAATCTACTGTTCTACAGTATCCTACAGGTATAAATCTACTGTTCTACAGTATCCTATAGGTATAACTCAACTGTTCTACAGTATCCTACAGGTATAAATCTACTGTTCTACAGGTATAAATCTACTGTTCTACAGTATCCTACAGGTATAAATCAACTGTTCTACAGGTATAAATCTACTGTTCTACAGTATCCTACAGGTATAAATCTACTGTTCTACAGTATCCTACAGGTATAAATCTACTGTTCTAAATTATCCTACAGGTATAAATCTACTGTTCTACAGTATCCTACAGGTATAAATCTACTGTTCTACAGGTATAAATCTACTGTTCTACAGTACCCTACAGGTATAAATCTACTGTTCTACAGTATCCTACAGGTATAAATCTACTGTTCTACAGGTATAAATCTACTGTTCTACAGTATCCTATAGGTATAAATCTACTGTTCTACAGGTATAAATCTACTGTTCTACAGTATCCTACAGGTATAAATCTACTGTTCTACAGGTATAAATCTACTGTTCTACAGGTATAAATCTACTGTTCTACAGTATCCTACAGGTATAAATCTACTGTTCTACAGTATCCTATAGGTATAACTCAACTGTTCTACAGTATCCTACAGGTATAAATCTACTGTTCTACAGGTATAAATCTACTGTTCTACAGTATCCTACAGGTATAAATCAACTGTTCTACAGGTATAAATCTACTGTTCTACAGTATCCTACAGGTATAAATCTACTGTTCTACAGTATCCTACAGGTATAAATCTACTGTTCTAAATTATCCTACAGGTATAAATCTACTGTTCTACAGTATCCTACAGGTATAAATCTACTGTTCTACAGGTATAAATCTACTGTTCTACAGTACCCTACAGGTATAAATCTATTGTTCTACAGTATCCTACAGGTATAAATCTACTGTTCTACAGGTATAAATCTACTGTTCTACAGTATCCTATAGGTATAAATCTACTGTTCTACAGGTATAAATCTACTGTTCTACAGTATCCTACAGGTATAAATCTACTGTTCTACAGGTATAAATCTACTGTTCTACAGTATCCTATAGGTATAAATATACTGTTCTACAGTATCCTACAGGTATAAATCTACTGTTCTACAGGTATAAATCTACTGTTCTACAGTATCCTATAGGTATAACTCAACTGTTCTACAGTATCCTACAGGTATAAATCTACTGTTCTACAGGTATAAATCTACTGTTCTACAGTATCCTACAGGTATAAATCAACTGTTCTACAGGTATAAATCTACTGTTCTACAGTATCCTACAGGTATAAATCTACTGTTCTACAGTATCCTACAGGTATAAATCTACTGTTCTAAATTATCCTACAGGTATAAATCTACTGTTCTACAGTATCCTACAGGTATAAATCTACTGTTCTACAGGTATAAATCTACTGTTCTACAGTACCCTACAGGTATAAATCTACTGTTCTACAGTATCCTACAGGTATAAATCTACTGTTCAACAGGTATAAATCTACTGTTCTACAGTATCCTATAGGTATAAATCTACTGTTCTACAGGTATAAATCTACTGTTCTACAGTATCCTACAGGTATAAATCTACTGTTATACAGTATCCTACAGGTATAAATCTACTGTTCTACAGTATCCTATAGGTATAAATCTACTGTTCTACAGTATCCTACAGGTATAAATCTACTGTTCTACAGTATCCTACAGGTATAAATCTACTGTTCTACAGTATCCTATAGGTATAAATCTACTGTTCTATAGGTATAAATCTACTGTTCTACAGTATCCTACAGGTATAAATCTACTGTTCTACAGGTATAAATCTACTGTTCTACAGTATCCTACAGGTATAAATCTACTGTTCTATAGGTATAAATCTACTGTTCTACAGTATCCTACAGGTATAAATCTACTGTTCTATAGGTATAAATCTACTGTTCTACAGTATCCTACAGGTATAAATCTACTGTTCTACAGTATCCTATAGGTATAAATCTACTGTTCTACAGTATCCTACAGGTATAAATCTACTGTTCTACAGTATCCTACAGGTATAAATCTACTGTTCTACAGTATCCTATAGGTATAAATCTACTGTTCTATAGGTATAAATCTACTGTTCTACAGTATCCTACAGGTATAAATCTACTGTTCTATAGGTATAAATCTACTGTTCTACAGTATCCTACAGATATAAATCTACTGTTCTACAGGTATAAATCTACTGTTCTACAGTATCCTACAGGTATAAATCTACTGTTCTATAGGTATAAATCTACTGTTCTACAGTATCCTACAGGTATAAATCTACTGTTCTATAGGTATAAATCTACTGTTCTACAGTATCCTACAGGTATAAATCTACTGTTCTACAGGTATAAATCTACTGTTCTACAGGTATAAATCTACTGTTCTACAGTATCCTACAGGTATAAATCTACTGTTCTACAGGTATAAATCTACTGTTCTACAGTATCCTACAGGTATAAATCTACTGTTCTACAGGTATAAATCTACTGTTCTACAGGTATAAATCTACTGTTCTACAGGTATAAATCTACTGTTCTACAGTATCCTATAGGTATAAATCTACTGTTCTACAGGTATAAATCTACTGTTCTACAGGTATAAATCTACTGTTCTACAGTACCCTACAGGTATAAATCTACTGTTCTACAGTATCCTACAGGTATAAATCTACTGTTCTACAGTATCCTATAGGTATAAATCTACTGTTCTACAGTATCCTACAGGTATAAATCTACTGTTCTACAGTATCCTACAGGTATAAATCTACTGTTCTAAATTATCCTACAGGTATAAATCTACTGTTCTACAGTATCCTACAGGTATAAATCTACTGTTCTACAGGTATAAATCTACTGTTCTACAGTACCCTACAGGTATAAATCTACTGTTCTACAGTATCCTACAGGTATAAATCTACTGTTCTACAGGTATAAATCTACTGTTCTACAGTATCCTATAGGTATAAATCTACTGTTCTACAGTATCCTACAGGTATAAATCTACTGTTCTACAGGTATAAATCTACTGTTCTACAGTATCCTACAGGTATAAATCTACTGTTCTACAGTATCCTACAGGTATAAATCTACTGTTCTACAGTATCCTATAGGTATAAATCTACTGTTCTACAGGTATAAATCTACTGTTCTACAGTATCCTACAGGTATAAATCTACTGTTCTACAGGTATAAATCTACTGCTCTACAGGTATAAATCTACTGTTCTACAGGTATAAATCTACTGTTCTACAGGTATAAATCTACTGTTCTACAGTATCCTACAGGTATAAATCTACTGTTCTACAGTATCCTATAGGTATAAATCTACTGTTCTACAGTATCCTACAGGTATAAATCTACTGTTCTACAGGTATAAATCTACTGTTCTACAGTATCCTACAGGTATAAATCTACTGTTCTACAGTATCCTACAGGTATAAATCTACTGTTCTACAGGTATAAATCTACTGTTCTACAGTATCCTACAGGTATAAATCTACTGTTCTACAGTATCCTACAGGTATAAATCTACTGTTCTACAGGTATAAATCTACTGTTCTACAGGTATAAATCTACTGTTCTACAGTATCCTATAGGTATAAATCTACTGTTCTACAGGTATAAATCTACTGTTCTACAGGTATAAATCTACTGTTCTACAGTATCCTACAGGTATAAATCTACTGTTCTACAGTATCCTACAGGTATAAATCTACTGTTCTACAGGTATAAATACAGTATCCTATAGGTTCTACAGTATCCTACAGGTATAAATCTACTGTTCTACAGGTATAAATCTACTGTTCTACAGTATCCTATAGGTATAAATCTACTGTTCTACAGGTATAAATCTACTGTTCTACAGGTATAAATCTACTGTTCTACAGTACCCTACAGGTATAAATCTACTGTTCTACAGGTATAAATCTACTGTTCTACAGGTATAAATCTACTGTTCTACAGTACCCTACAGGTATAAATCTACTGTTCTACAGTATCCTACAGGTATAAATCTACTGTTCTACAGTATCCTATAGGTATAAATCTACTGTTCTACAGTATCCTACAGGTATAAATCTACTGTTATACAGTATCCTACAGGTATAAATCTACTGTTCTACAGTATCCTATAGGTATAAATCTACTGTTCTATAGGTATAAATCTACTGTTCTACAGTATCCTACAGGTATAAATCTACTGTTCTATAGGTATAAATCTACTGTTCTACAGTATCCTACAGGTATAAATCTACTGTTCTACAGGTATAAATCTACTGTTCTACAGTATCCTACAGGTATAAATCTACTGTTCTATAGGTATAAATCTACTGTTCTACAGTATCCTACAGGTATAAATCTACTGTTCTATAGGTATAAATCTACTGTTCTACAGTATCCTACAGGTATAAATCTACTGTTCTACAGTATCCTATAGGTATAAATCTACTGTTCTACAGTATCCTACAGGTATAAATCTACTGTTCTACAGTATCCTACAGGTATAAATCTACTGTTCTACAGTATCCTATAGGTATAAATCTACTGTTCTATAGGTATAAATCTACTGTTCTACAGTATCCTACAGGTATAAATCTACTGTTCTATAGGTATAAATCTACTGTTCTACAGTATCCTACAGGTATAAATCTACTGTTCTACAGGTATAAATCTACTGTTCTACAGGTATAAATCTACTGTTCTACAGTATCCTACAGGTATAAATCTACTGTTCTACAGGTATAAATCTACTGTTCTACAGTATCCTACAGGTATAAATCTACTGTTCTACAGGTATAAATCTACTGTTCTACAGGTATAAATCTACTGTTCTACAGGTATAAATCTACTGTTCTACAGTATCCTATAGGTATAAATCTACTGTTCTACAGGTATAAATCTACTGTTCTACAGGTATAAATCTACTGTTCTACAGTACCCTACAGGTATAAATCTACTGTTCTACAGTATCCTACAGGTATAAATCTACTGTTCTACAGTATCCTATAGGTATAAATCTACTGTTCTACAGTATCCTACAGGTATAAATCTACTGTTCTACAGTATCCTACAGGTATAAATCTACTGTTCTAAATTATCCTACAGGTATAAATCTACTGTTCTACAGTATCCTACAGGTATAAATCTACTGTTCTACAGGTATAAATCTACTGTTCTACAGTACCCTACAGGTATAAATCTACTGTTCTACAGTATCCTACAGGTATAAATCTACTGTTCTACAGGTATAAATCTACTGTTCTACAGTATCCTATAGGTATAAATCTACTGTTCTACAGTATCCTACAGGTATAAATCTACTGTTCTACAGGTATAAATCTACTGTTCTACAGTATCCTACAGGTATAAATCTACTGTTCTACAGTATCCTACAGGTATAAATCTACTGTTCTACAGTATCCTATAGGTATAAATCTACTGTTCTACAGGTATAAATCTACTGTTCTACAGTATCCTACAGGTATAAATCTACTGTTCTACAGGTATAAATCTACTGCTCTACAGGTATAAATCTACTGTTCTACAGGTATAAATCTACTGTTCTACAGGTATAAATCTACTGTTCTACAGTATCCTACAGGTATAAATCTACTGTTCTACAGTATCCTATAGGTATAAATCTACTGTTCTACAGTATCCTACAGGTATAAATCTACTGTTCTACAGGTATAAATCTACTGTTCTACAGTATCCTACAGGTATAAATCTACTGTTCTACAGTATCCTACAGGTATAAATCTACTGTTCTACAGGTATAAATCTACTGTTCTACAGTATCCTACAGGTATAAATCTACTGTTCTACAGTATCCTACAGGTATAAATCTACTGTTCTACAGGTATAAATCTACTGTTCTACAGGTATAAATCTACTGTTCTACAGTATCCTATAGGTATAAATCTACTGTTCTACAGGTATAAATCTACTGTTCTACAGGTATAAATCTACTGTTCTACAGTATCCTACAGGTATAAATCTACTGTTCTACAGTATCCTACAGGTATAAATCTACTGTTCTACAGGTATAAATCTACTGTTCTACAGTATCCTATAGGTATAAATCTACTGTTCTACAGGTATAAATCTACTGTTCTACAGGTATAAATCTACTGTTCTACAGGTATAAATCTACTGTTCTACAGTATCCTATAGGTATAAATCTACTGTTCTACAGGTATAAATCTACTGTTCTACAGGTATAAATCTACTGTTCTACAGTACCCTACAGGTATAAATCTACTGTTCTACAGTATCCTACAGGTATAAATCTACTGTTCTACAGTATCCTATAGGTATAAATCTACTGTTCTACAGTATCCTACAGGTATAAATCTACTGTTATACAGTATCCTACAGGTATAAATCTACTGTTCTACAGTATCCTATAGGTATAAATCTACTGTTCTATAGGTATAAATCTACTGTTCTACAGTATCCTACAGGTATAAATCTACTGTTCTATAGGTATAAATCTACTGTTCTACAGTATCCTACAGGTATAAATCTACTGTTCTACAGGTATAAATCTACTGTTCTACAGTATCCTACAGGTATAAATCTACTGTTCTATAGGTATAAATCTACTGTTCTACAGTATCCTACAGGTATAAATCTACTGTTCTATAGGTATAAATCTACTGTTCTACAGTATCCTACAGGTATAAATCTACTGTTCTACAGTATCCTATAGGTATAAATCTACTGTTCTACAGTATCCTACAGGTATAAATCTACTGTTCTACAGTATCCTACAGGTATAAATCTACTGTTCTACAGTATCCTATAGGTATAAATCTACTGTTCTATAGGTATAAATCTACTGTTCTACAGTATCCTACAGGTATAAATCTACTGTTCTATAGGTATAAATCTACTGTTCTACAGTATCCTACAGGTATAAATCTACTGTTCTACAGGTATAAATCTACTGTTCTACAGTATCCTACAGGTATAAATCTACTGTTCTATAGGTATAAATCTACTGTTCTACAGTATCCTACAGGTATAAATCTACTGTTCTATAGGTATAAATCTACTGTTCTACAGTATCCTACAGGTATAAATCTACTGTTCTACAGGTATAAATCTACTGTTCTACAGGTATAAATCTACTGTTCTACAGTATCCTACAGGTATAAATCTACTGTTCTACAGGTATAAATCTACTGTTCTACAGTATCCTACAGGTATAAATCTACTGTTCTACAGGTATAAATCTACTGTTCTACAGGTATAAATCTACTGTTCTACAGTATCCTATAGGTATAAATCTACTGTTCTACAGGTATAAATCTACTGTTCTACAGGTATAAATCTACTGTTCTACAGTACCCTACAGGTATAAATCTACTGTTCTACAGTATCCTATAGGTATAAATCTACTGTTCTACAGTATCCTACAGGTATAAATCTACTGTTCTACAGTATCCTACAGGTATAAATCTACTGTTCTACAGTATCCTATAGGTATAAATCTACTGTTCTATAGGTATAAATCTACTGTTCTACAGTATCCTACAGGTATAAATCTACTGTTCTATAGGTATAAATCTACTGTTCTACAGTATCCTACAGGTATAAATCTACTGTTCTACAGGTATAAATCTACTGTTCTACAGTATCCTACAGGTATAAATCTACTGTTCTATAGGTATAAATCTACTGTTCTACAGTATCCTACAGGTATAAATCTACTGTTCTATAGGTATAAATCTACTGTTCTACAGTATCCTACAGGTATAAATTTACTGTTCTACAGTATCCTATAGGTATAAATCTACTGTTCTACAGTATCCTACAGGTATAAATCTACTGTTCTACAGTATCCTACAGGTATAAATCTACTGTTCTACAGTATCCTATAGGTATAAATCTACTGTTCTATAGGTATAAATCTACTGTTCTACAGTATCCTACAGGTATAAATCTACTGTTCTATAGGTATAAATCTACTGTTCTACAGTATCCTACAGGTATAAATCTACTGTTCTACAGGTATAAATCTACTGTTCTACAGTATCCTACAGGTATAAATCTACTGTTCTATAGGTATAAATCTACTGTTCTACAGTATCCTACAGGTATAAATCTACTGTTCTATAGGTATAAATCTACTGTTCTACAGTATCCTACAGGTATAAATCTACTGTTCTACAGGTATAAATCTACTGTTCTACAGGTATAAATCTACTGTTCTACAGTATCCTACAGGTATAAATCTACTGTTCTACAGGTATAAATCTACTGTTCTACAGTATCCTACAGGTATAAATCTACTGTTCTACAGGTATAAATCTACTGTTCTACAGGTATAAATCTACTGTTCTACAGTATCCTACAGGTATAAATCTACTGTTCTACAGTACCCTACAGGTACACATGTGGTGTCCTGCAGACGGAGATACACTGAGTGTAAAAAACATGAAGAACACCTGCTCTTTCCATGACATAAACTGAACTAAAGGACTCAGACAAATGACAAACAAGATTCTCTGGTCTGATGAAACCAAGATTGAAGTCTTTGGCCTGAATGCCAAGCGTCACATCTGGAAGAAACCTGGCACCATCCTTACGGTGAAGCATGGTGGTGGCAGCATCATGCTGTGGGGTTGTTTTTCAGCAGCAGGACTGGGAGACTAGTCAGGATCGAGGGAAAGGTGAATGGAGCAAAGTACAGAGAGATCCTTGATGAAAACCTGCTCCAGAGCGCTCAGGACCTCAGACTGGGGCAAAGGTTGACCTTCCAACAGGACAATGACCCTAAGCACACAGCCAAGACTCACTGGAGAGACTCTATCCGAAGCGGTGCAGCCAACGGGTTTCTCCACGCATCGCGCCGACAGAAACAAACATCTTTCTGGTAAGAAGAGGGGCGGGGGCGTATGCCTCATGACCGACGTGACATGGTGTGATGAAAGAAACATACAGGAACTCAAATCCTTCTGTTCACCTGATTTAGAATTCCTCACAATCAAATGTAGACCGCATTATCTACCAAGAGAATTCTCTTCGATTATAATCACAGCCGTATATATCCCCCCCCAAGCAGACACATCGATGGCTCTGAACGAACTTTATTTAACTCTCTGCAAACTGGAAACGATTTATCCGGAGGCTGCATTCATTGTAGCTGGGGATTTTAACAAGGCTAATCTGAAAACAAGACTCCCTAAATTTTATCAGCATATCGATTGCGCAACCAGGGGTGGAAAGACCTTGGATCATTGTTACTCTAACTTCCGCGACGCATATAAGGCCCTGCCCCGCCCCCCTTTCGGAAAAGCTGACCACGACTCCATTTTGTTGATCCCTGCCTACAGACAGAAACTAAAACAAGAGGCTCCCACGCTGAGGTCTGTCCAACGCTGGTCCGACCAAGCTGACTCCACACTCCAAGACTGCTTCCATCACGTGGACTGGGAGATGTTTCGTATTGCGTCAGATAACAACATTGACGAATACGCTGATTCGGTGTGCGAGTTCATTAGAACGTGCGTTGAAGATGTCGTTCCCATAGCAACGATTAAAACATTCCCTAACCAGAAACCGTGGATTGATGGCAGCATTCGTGTGAAACTGAAAGCGCGAACCACTGCTTTTAATCAGGGCAAGGTGTCTGGTAACATGACCGAATACAAACAGTGCAGCTATTCCCTCCGCAAGGCTATCAAACAAGCTAAGCGCCAGTACAGAGACAAAGTAGAATCTCAATTCAACGGCTCAGACACAAGAGGCATGTGGCAGGGTCTACAGTCAATCACAGACTACAGGAAGAAATCCAGCCCAGTCACGGACCAGGATGTCTTGCTCCCAGGCAGACTAAATAACTTTTTTGCCCGCTTTGAGGACAATACAGTGCCACTGACACGGCCTGCAACGAAAACATGCGGTCTCTCCTTCACTGCAGCCGAGGTGAGTAAGACATTTAAACGTGTTAACCCTCGCAAGGCTGCAGGCCCAGACGGCATCCCCAGCCGCGCCCTCAGAGCATGCGCAGACCAGCTGGCCAGTGTGTTTACGGACATATTCAATCAATCCCTATACCAGTCTGCTGTTCCCACATGCTTCAAGAGGGCCACCATTGTTCCTGTTCCCAAGAAAGCTAAGGTAACTGAGCTAAACGACTACCGCCCCGTAGCACTCACATCCGTCATCATGAAGTGCTTTAAGAGACTAGTCAAGGACCATATCACCTCCACCCTACCTGACACCCTAGACCCACTCCAATTTGCTTACCGCCCAAATAGGTCCACAGACGATGCAATCTCAACCACACTGCACACTGCCCTAACCCATCTGGACAAGAGGAATGCCTATGTGAGAATGCTGTTCATCGACTACAGCTCGGCATTCAACACCATAGTACCCTCCAAGCTCGTCATCAAGCTCGAGACCCTGGGTCTCGACCCCGCCCTGTGGAACTGGGTACTGGACTTCCTGACGGGCCGCCCCCAGGTGGTGAGGGTAGGCAACAACATCTCCTCCCCGCTGATCCTCAACACTGGGGCCCCACAAGGGTGCGTTCTGAGCCCTCTCCTGTACTCCCTGTTCACCCACGACTGCGTGGCCACGCACGCCTCCAACTCAATCATCAAGTTTGCGGACGACACAACAGGGGTAGGCTTGATTACCAACAACGACGAGACGGCCTACAGGGAGGAGGTGAGGGCCCTCGGAGTGTGGTGTCAGGAAAATAACCTCACACTCAACGTCAACAAAACTAAGGAGATGATTGTGGACTTCAGGAAACAGCAGAGGGAACACCCCCCTATCCACATCGATGGAACAGTAGTGGAGAGGGTAGCAAGTTTTAAGTCCCTCCGCATACACATCACAGACAAACTGAATTGGTCCACTCACACAGACAGCATCGTGAAGAAGGCGCAGCAGCGCCTCTTCAACCTCAGGAGGCTGAAGAAATTCGGCTTGTCACCAAAAGCACTCACAAACTTCTACAGATGCACAATCGAGAGCATCCTGGCGGGCTGTATCACCGCCTGGTATGGCAACTGCACCGCCCTCAACCGTAAGGCTCTCCAGAGGGTAGTGAGGTCTGCACAACGCATCACCGGGGGCAAACTACCTGCCCTCCAGGACACCTACACCACCCGATGTCACAGGAAGGCCATAAAGATCATCAAGGACATCAACCACCCGAGCCACTGCCTGTTCACCCCGCTATCATCCAGAAGGCGAGGTCAGTACAGGTGCATCAAAGCTGGGACCGAGAGACTGAAAAACAGCTTCTATCTCAAGGCCATCAGACTGTTAAACAGCCACCACTAACACTGAGTGGCTGCTGCCAACACACTGACACTGACTCAACTCCAGCCACTTTAATAATGGGAATTGATGGGAAATGATGTAAATATATCACTAGCCACTTTAAACAATGCTACCTTATATAATGTTACTTACCCTACATTATTCATCTCATATGCATACGTATATACTGTACTCTATATCATCGACTGTATCCTTATGTAATACATGTATCACTAGCCACTTTAAACTATGCCACTTTGTTTACATACTCATCTCATTTGTACATACTGTACTCGATACCATCTACTGTATCTTGCCTATGCTGCTCTGTACCATCACTCATTCACATATCCTTATGTACATATTCTTTATCCCCTTACACTGTGTACAAGACAGTAGTTTTGGAATTGTTAGTTAGATTACTTGTTATTACTGCATTGTCGGAACTAGAAGCACAAGCATTTCGCTACACTCGCATTAACATCTGCTAACCATGTGTATGTGACAAATAAAATTTGATTTGATCTGATTGATTTGATTTGAAGACAATGTAGGAGTGGCTTCGGAACAAGTCTCTGAATGTCCTTGAGTGGCCCAGCCAGAACCCACACTTTAACCCGATCGAACATCTATGGAGAGACCTGAAAACAGCTGTGCAGCAACACTCCCCATCCAACCGGACAGAGCTTGAGAGGATCTTTGGAGAAGAATGGGAGAAACTCTCCAAATACAGGTGGGCCAAGCTTGTAACGTCATACCCAAGAAGATGTGAGGCTGTAATCACAGTCAAACGTGCTCCAAGAAAGTACTGAGTGAAGGGTCTGAATACTTATGTAAATGTGATATCAGTTTTTATTTGTAATAAATGTGCAAAAAAAATTACAAAAAAAAATATTTTCTCTTTGGCATTATGGGGTATTGTGTGTAGACAGATGAGGAAAAAATACTATTTAATCAACTTTAGAATAAGGCTGTAACGTAACAAAATGTCAAGGGGTCAGAATACTTTCCCAGTAATGCTAGTTAGTGCTAGTTTGACCACCATCTTTGAGAAGCATTTGATAGCCTTCAATAGTGGCTGTACTAGAGATTTTAAAACCTTTTTTTGTAAGAACATAGTATATGGGACTGATATTAAGAAATTTTGCCTGATTACTTGGCTTAATATTATGGTGTTTCTATTCCAAGAAAAACGGCGTGGCGGTGGGTATTAGGCTACAGTACTTGGCTATTTAGCTAAAGAATCCCCATGTCATGCGGGAGACCGGGGTTCAATTCCCCAACGGGGAGGAAGGAGTCAGCTGTCCTTGTCAATAAGAATTTGTTCTTAACTGAATTTCCTAGTTAAATAAAGGTTAAACTAAGAGCATAACATTTCTAATTGTAGTCTAACCAATACCCAAACAGATATTCAGTCAAAATAAAATCTCATTGATTTTTCAAGACCAGTCCCCGTGCTCGTCTCAGAGAAGTGCGAAACGGTGCTAAAAAAGTTGCAGGCTTTTGCTTCAAATCCTATTGTTTCTAACTTCAATATGCTCTTTAAATAAATAAGACCTACACCATATTTAACAGCACATTACTCAACACTAGTGACTCACGTCGCCTTCGGTAGGCCTACAGTATATCGAAAAATATGACGTGACTCTCCGCCAATAATTACATATAGAGGATTCTAAATTAAAACCAAAAGCCGCCTCATGGGTCTCCCGGTGGCGGCCGACACGGGTATCTGTAGCAACGCATTTTTTGCATTGCGATGCGGTGACTTAGATACATCCACAAAGTATCAAAATACAGAGAGGTGTTGGTAAAGGTACAGTGCCTTGCGAAAGTATTCGGCCCCCTTGAACTTTGCGACCTTTTGCCACATTTCAGGCTTCAAACATAAAGATATAAAACTGTATTTTTTTGTGAAGAATCAACAACAAGTGGGACATAATCATGAAGTGGAATGACATTTATTGGATATTTCAAACTTTTTTAACAAATCAAAAACTGAAAAATTGGGCGTGCAAAATTATTCAGCCCCTTTACTTTCAGTGCAGCAAACTCTCTCCAGAAGTTCAATGAGGATCTCTGAATGATCCAATGTTGACCTAAATGACTAATGATGGTAAATACAATCCACCTGTGTGTAATCAAGTCTCCGTATAAATGCACCTGCACTGTGATAGTCTTAGAGGTCCGTTAAAAGCGCAGAGAGCATCATGAAGAACAAGGAACACACCAGGCAGGTCCGAGATACTGTTGTGAAGAAGTTTAAAGCCGGATTTGGATACAAAAAGATTTCCCAAGCTTTAAACATCCCAAGGAGCACTGTGCAAGCGATAATATTGAAATGGAAGGAGTATCAGACCACTGCAAATCTACCAAGACCTGGCCGTCCCTCTAAACTTTCAGCTCATACAAGGAGAAGACTGATCAGAGATGCAGCCAAGAGGCCCATGATCACTCTGGATGAACTGCAGAGATCTACGGCTGAGGTGGGAGACTCTGTCCATAGGACAACAATCAGTCGTATATTGCACAAATCTGGCCTTTATGGAAGAGTGGCAAGAAGAAAGCCATTTCTTAAAGATATCCATAAAAAGTGTTGTTTAAAGTTTGCCACAAGCCACCTGGGAGACACACCAAACATGTGGAAGAAGGTGCTCTGGTCAGATGAAACCAAAATTGAACTTTTTGGCAACAATGCAAAACGTTATGTTTGGCGTAAAAGCAACACAGCTGAACACACCATCCCCACTGTCAAACATGGTGGTGGCAGCATCATGGTTTGGGCCTGCTTTTCTTCAGCAGGGACAGGGAAGATGGTTAAAATTGATGGGAAGATGGATGGAGCCAAATACAGGACCATTCTGGAAGAAAACCTGATGGAGTCTGCAAAAGACCTGAGACTGGGACGGAGATTTGTCTTCCAACAAGACAATGATCCAAAACATAAAGCAAAATCTACAATGGAATGGTTCAAAAATAAACATATCCAGGTGTTAGAATGGCCAAGTCAAAGTCCAGACCTGAATCCAATCGAGAATCTGTGGAAAGAACTGAAAACTGCTGTTCACAAATGCTCTCCATCCAACCTCACTGAGCTCGAGCTGTTTTGCAAGGAGGAATGAGAAAAAATGTCAGTCTCTCGATGTGCAAAACTGATAGAGACATACCCCAAGCGACTTACAGCTGTAATCGCAGCAAAAGGTGGCGCTACAAAGTATTAACTTAAGGGGGCTGAATAATTTTGCACGCCCAATTTTTCAGTTTTTGATTTGTTAAAAAAGTTAGAAATATCCAATAAATGTCGTTCCACTTCATGATTGTGTCCCACTTGTTGTTGATTCTTCACAAAAAAATACAGTTTTATATCTTTATGTTTGAAGCCTGAAATGTGGCAAAAGGTCGCAAAGTTCAAAGGGGCCGAATACTTTCGCAAGGCACTGTATATTGTCCTGCTAATAGCCCATAATGGGCTATTATAATACTGTACATGGCGTCCAGGTCAGGATAACCAAAACATTTCTTTATTAAAGACTATCAGAAAGAATGTTGGTACTTATTTATTTTGATGCAAAGCCATGAATGAGTGAGTCACTCAGCTTTATGTAGGTGCCACTATATATGAATGTGCCATCAACTTGATAATATATAATGATATTTTGGAGGTTATTTCGTTTTTAAAAAACGAAAGTGAGCGATTGTAATCTGAATAAAGGCCAAAATAATATTTGTAAAGGCCAAAACATTTATTTCTGTTTTTAGGGGGAGAGAAACCTGGGCCAATTGTGTGCCACCCTATGAGACTCCCAATCACAGTCGGATGTGATACATAATATTTGTTTTGTCTTTTCTTGTGGATTAAACTGAAATTGCAACCAATCAAGGCAAGTGAGACAGCCAACCTAACTTAGAAATACATTTGATGATAGAACTCTTCCCCTACCCTCCTTCCAGGCAAGTCTATTGTCCAGCTACCTGCTAATAGCCATAATGGCGCTGTACAACGTGGCCATGTGTGTTTGAAAGAGTATTTTCTAGTAAGCAACAATTTGTTTACCTTCATTAGACAACTTTGTTCCAATATTTCTGTAATTCAGTGATATTCATTCCCATAGAAATTCGTTATGGATCAATAACTAAATAAACATCGGCATTTTGAAAGAGTATTTTTATCATCATTTTATTAACGAAAGCATAAAGATGCCATTATTAGTTACATTGTTTTAGTTTGAACGTGCAAACTGGCACTAAGAAAAGGGGAAACATTTCCCAAGTCAGTGCCAATTTTAGTGCAATGCCCCTTAAAGTGTTGCTATGTCCTACCCAGTGTGGCAGGGTGGGGTTCCACCCCCCCTCCCCCATGGGCTAGGTCTGTCTTCTGTGCGCGGCGCTGCGGCCCTGCGGCCCATCCCGTGCCCCCTGCCCTCAGGCCTAGGAAGGCTCAGGTCTACAGAGAGGAGAGAACCATCAGGCCTACAGAGAGGAGAGAACCATCAGGTCTAGGAAGGCTCAGGTCTACAGAGAGGAGAGAACCATCAGGCCTACAGAGAGGAGAGAACCATCAGGTCTAGGAAGGCTCAGGTCTACAGAGAGGAGAGAACCATCAGGTCTACAGAGAGGAGAGAACCATCAGGCCTATAGAGAGGAGAGAACCATCAGGTCTACAGAGAGGAGAGAACCATCAGGCCTACAGAGAGGAGAGAACCATCAGGCCTACAGAGAGGAGAGAACCATCAGGCCTACAGAGAGGAGAGAACCATCAGGCCTACAGAGAGGAGAGAACCATCAGGCCTACAGAGAAGAGAGAACCGTCAGGCCTACAGAGAGGAGAGAACCGTCAGGTATACAGAGAGGAGAGAACCATCAGGTCTACAGAGAAGAGAGAACCATCAGGTCTACAGAGAGGAGAGAACCATCAGGCCTACAGAGAGGAGAAAACCATCAGGCCTACAGAGAGGAGAGAACCATCAGGTCTAGGAAGGCTCAGATCTACAGAGAGGAGAGAACCATCAGGCCTAGAAAGGCTCAGGTCTACAGAGAGGAGAGAACCATCAGGCCTACAGAGAGGAGAGAACCATCAGGTCTAGGAAGGCTCAGGTCTACAGAGAGGTGAGAACCATCAGGCCTACAGAGAGGAGAGAACCATCAGGTCTAGGAACGCTCAGGTCTACAGAGAGGAGAGAACCATCAGGCCTACAGAGAGGAGAGAACCATCAGGCCTAGAAAGGCTCAGGTGGATCAAAATGGGGCTTAGGTGGTGGGCTTTGCTGGGGCGTGGCCCTGGGGCGTGGTGTGGACAATAGTGCCGTCGCCGACCAAACATTTTTTAAAATGTAGATATTCCCTGACTGTCTAGCTTTTATTTAGGTGATTATATCTCGAAGATGATCTTTGTAGAAAATATATATGTTTATTAGCGTTTCTACATACTTTAAATCTGGTTTTAGTCATGTAAGTTAACACTGAAAATGTTTCTCCATCCTGAATATTAATACGGTTTGGACACATAGACGGACCGGCCAAGACTTTCTTAAGTGAAACAGCCCTGCATCCAGAACAGTGGGCGGTGAGAAGCTGCTAGAATCCTCCCTTCATGTCCTATTCAATCTGAAACGACCCAGTGGCTACTGTGACTGTCTCCTGTGTCAACAACTGATAAGAGTATTCAAAAGACAATGTTTTCTCACCCCCCCCCTACCCCCATAGGAGAACCATTTTTGGTTCCAGGTAGAAACCTTTTGGGTTCCATTCCACAGAGGGTTCTACATGGAAGCCAAAACATTTTTTTTCTAAGAATGTAGGCCTTACATAAATGCCTGCAGTGCAGTCTCTCATAGCGTAGCAGTGTCTCTCTATACAGCTGGCATGAGACTGAGTTCCTGTTTTCTGTTAGCAGGGGGAAGGTCTGTACTCACCCTCTGAGCTCCTGTAGCTGTGGTCTCAAGACAAGAGCTCTCTCTCAACCTCTGCTCCTCCACCAGAATCCCCCTGAGGTGCTCATTCACCTAGACAGACAGACAGACAGACAGACAGACAGACAGACAGACAGACAGACAGACAGACAGAGAGGTTATTATTGAGGGTCACATTACCAACAAGTAAGGGAGATTACTGCTACCATAATGTAGGTGAGATTACAGCTACCATAATGTAGGGGAGATCAGGGTCCATAATGTAGGAGAGATTACACCTTCCATAATGTAGGTGAGATTACAGCTACCATAATGTAGGTGAGATTACAACTACCATAATGTAGGGGAGATCAGGGTCCATAATGTAGGGGAGATTACAGTTTCCATAATGTAGGGGAGATTACAGCTACCATAATGTAGGGGAGATCAGGGTCCATAATGTAGGTGAGATTACACCTTCCATAATGTAGGGGAGATTACACCTTCCATAATGTAGGTGAGATTACACCTTCCATAATGTAGGAGAGATTACACCTTCCATAATGTAGGGGAGATTACACCTTCCATAATGTAGGGGAGATCAGGGTCCATAATGTAGGTGAGATTACACCTTCCATAATGTAGGGGAGATTACACCTTCCATAATGTAAGGGAGATTACAGCTTCCATAATGTAGGTGAGATTACAGCTACCATAATGTAGGTCGATATTACACCTTCCATAATGTAGGTGAGATTACAGCTACCATAATGTAGGTGAGATTACACCTTCCATAATGTAGGTGAGATTACAGCTTCCAAAATGTAGGTGAGATTACAACTACCATAATGTAGGTGAGATTACACCTTCCATAATGTAGGTCGATATTACAGCTACCATAATGTAGGTGAGATTACACCTTCCATAATGTAGGTGAGATTACACCTTCCATAATGTAGGAGAGATTACAGCTACCATAATGTAGGGGAGATTACAGCTACCATAATGTAGGGGAGATTTCAGCTTCCATAATGTAGGAGAGATTACAGCTACCATAATGTAGGTGAGATTACAGTTTCCATAATGTAGGAGAGATTACAGTTTCCATAATGTAGGTGAGATTACAGCTTCCATAATGTAGGAGAGATTACAGCTTCCATAATGTAGGTGAGATTACAACTACCATAATGTAGGTGAGATTACAGCTTCCATAATGTAGGTGAGATTACAACTACCATAATGTAGGGGAGATTACAGCTTCCATAATGTAGGGGAGATTACAACTACCATAATGTAGGTGAGATTACAGCTTCCATAATGTAGGAGAGATTACAGCTTCCATAATGTAGGAGAGATTACAGCTTCCATAATGTAGGGGAGATCAGGGTCCATAATGTAGGAGAGATTACAGCTTCCATAATGTAGGGGAGATTACAGCTACCATAATGTAGGTGAGATTACAACTACCATAATGTAGGGGAGATTACAGCTTCCATAATGTAGGTGAGATTACAACTACCGTAATGTAGGTGAGATTACACCTTCCATAATGTAGGTGAGATTACAACTACCATAATGTAGGAGAGATTACAGCTACCATAATGTAGGGGAGATTACACCTTCCATAATGTAGGGGAGATCAGGGTCCATAATGTAGGAGAGATTACAGCTTCCATAATGTAGGGGAGATTACAGCTACCATAATGTAGGTGAGATTACAACTACCATAATGTAGGTGAGATTACAGCTTCCATAATGTAGGTGAGATTACAACTACCGTAATGTAGGTGAGATTACACCTTCCATAATGTAGGTGAGATTACAACTACCATAATGTAGGGGAGATTACAGTTTCCATAATGTAGGTGAGATTACACCTTCCATAATGTAGGGGAGATTACAGCTTCCATAATGTAGGAGAGATTACACCTTCCATAATGTAGGTGAGATTACACCTTCCATAATGTAGGGGAGATTACAGCTTCCATAATGTAGGAGAGATTACACCTTCCATAATGTAGGTGAGATTACACCTTCCATAATGTAGGAGAGATTACACCTTCCATAATGTAGGTGAGATTACAACTACCATAATGTAGGTGAGATTACAGCTTCCATAATGTAGGTGAGATTACAACTACCGTAATGTAGGTGAGATTACAGCTACCATAATGTAGGTGAGATTACACCTTCCATAATGTAGGTGAGATTACAGCTTCCATAATGTAGGTGAGATTACAACTACCGTAATGTAGGTGAGATTACAGCTACCATAATGTAGGTGAGATTACACCTTCCATAATGTAGGTGAGATTACAGCTTCCATAATGTAGGTGAGATTACACCTTCCATAATGTAGGTGAGATTACAGCTACCATAATGTAGGTGAGATTACACCTTCCATAATGTAGGTGAGATTACACCTTCCATAATGTAGCTAGCTACTTCCGTCAAACTTCAAAGCACTACTATGACTTCATCATTCAGCACATGAAAACATCTCTCATAGGCTCATAAACGTTCCATCTCTAAGCCGTGTTGTGTACGAGTGTAACAAACCTCATGGGGAAGTAGAAGGAGTCCATTGTCTGATAGGTTTTAATGAGAAAGCCCTAATCTTGTTTTTCTAGGGCTGTTGTCTCTTCAAAGGGCTCCAGTGCCAGTGATGTACACACACACACACACACACACACACACACACACACACACACACACACACACACACACACACACACACACAACATGAACTAAGAATCACTATCGTGCACTACTGTATGCCTGCGAGCTGCTGTGTGTGAGAATGTGTGAGCCCATCCACAAGTAAGTGATCATGTCATCTGTGTGTTTCCTGAGTGTGTGTGTATTCATGTTAATATTTGTGTTCATCCATCATATCTCCGCATGAGTGTGCATTTTTCCATGCGTGGCTCAATATGTGTACGTGTGTGTGTGTGTCTGTGTGTGTGTGTGTGTGTGTATATGTGTACGTGTGTGTGTCTGTGTGTGTGTCTGTGTGTGTGTGTGTGTGTGTATGTGTACGTGTGTGTGTATGTATGTGTGTGTGTCTGTGTGTGTGTGTACATTTTGGTATCCCTCTGGCCTTGGCCTGCAGCAGGGAGCAGGAAACACATTGGCTTCTGCAGGGAGGAATGTAAACAAGCTCAATGGCACAGAGCCAGACTTGATTTAATGGGATGTTATGAGGATTTCAACGGTGGGGATGCATTATCCAAATATTAGCAGCTAACAGGAACTATCTTTTAGGGCTAAGACTCCACATGACTGTACGTACATTTGGTTCCTGGTTAAACCTCCCAGTCCTGTGTAAACAGACGTTAAAAGTTTATTCTGACCGGGGTCTCTCTCAGTAATCTGATCTGACACGTTGTCCGTTTGCAATATTACAACAGAGACGTTACTTAAAACAACAAACATATTTTTTTCCTCCGACATCATTGCACGCACCATAGAACAGAGTTCTACTAGGTTTTTACCCACAATGCTGGCTGCTCATTTCCTCTAATCAAAAACAACAACAAATGTGCCAGGGGCGGCCAGTGGCGTCGTTTCACCTTTCTGGGATCTCAGCTTTAAGAATATACAGTGGGGCCTAATATGTCATATCTCTGGTATTAGAGTGTGTGTGTATCTTAGTACCCTAACCTTGTTGATCCATGTGGTGACTGCGTCCTCAGGGTCGTAAGGCAGATCTCTGATGTGTCCGTCGGGGTGGGAGGAGGGGTCGTTGAGAGGTGAGGAGCATCTGTGGACACACGCCATCACCCGCTCCACACTCACCATCTCCACCGTGTACGCCAACATCAGAGTGTCTATCAGGGCCAGGTGGGAACTCTGGGGAAAAGAGATGGAGAGGTGTTAGAGTGGATCCTCTCAGAGAACATGGACTAGAGATGTTTGCTAGACTAGATGCTCAGAGAGGACACAATCATCAATGTTTCACAGAGAACATTAGTTCCCATTCCCTCTTCATGTCAACCAGAACAAACAGGTGAGACTGAGGGTCAAAGATACCCATCTAAGGTCAAATGTAGGTCACATAAAATCATTGGGCATGTTTGGTACAAAACCGGTACTTCAGTACTTAGATGGACGTCACTTAAGTTCTAAATGGGGAACTCAAATGTGTGTGTGTGTGTGTGTGTTGGTCTGAGTGTAAATGTGTGTGTGTGTTGGTCTGAGTGTAATGTGTGTGAGTGTGTGTTGGTTTGAGTGTAAATGTGTGTGTGTGTGCGTGTTGGTCTGAGTGTAATGTGTGTGTGAGTGTGTGTTGGTCTGAGTAGAACAGTACAAAGCATGACATTCTGCTGGCCTTTCCATTCCAGGGGAGGGGGGAGAACAGAACAGCTGCTCTTCCTGCCTCTTCATGGGTCTGCTCCACTCTAACATTTCTAGTGTGTGTTTACTTCCTGCTTGGGACGCAGGTCAGCGCTGCTGTTCAGATTCAGATGGATTCAGAAGGTCACTAGTGTGGTAGGACGGCTGATCTACAATCAGTTGATTCAAGCCGAAATGACTGCATGTTACATTACCTGGTACTACATTATGTAGTTATCACAGTAGACAGGCAGCCCTGCAGTTAAGAGCGTTGGGCCAGTAACCAGAAGGTTTCTGGTTCGTATCCTCACACAGGTGAAAAATCATCTATTGACGTGCCCTTGATAAAGTCATTTAACCCTAATTGCTCCTGTAAACCGCTCTGGATTAGAGCGTCTGCTAAATGACGTCAATGTAAAAATAACTTATATACACTGAACAAAAATTTTAACGTAACATGAACAATTTCAAAGATTTTACTGAGTTATAGTTCATATTAGGAAATCAGTCAATTGAAATAAATGAATTAGGCCCTAATCTATGGGTTTCACATGACTGGGAATACAGAGGGAATATATCTGTTGGTCAAAGATACCTTTAAAAAAACAGTATCTGGTGTGACCACCATTTGCCTCATGCAGCGTGACATATCTCCTTTATATAGAGTTGATTAGGCTGTTGCATGGCTGTGCGAAGTTGGATATTGGCGGTAGCTGGAACACGCTGTCATAAGCATCGATTCAGAGCATCCCAAACATGCTCAATGGGTGACATGTCTGGTGAGTATGCAGGTCATGACAGAACTGGGACATTTTCAGCTTCCAGGAATTGTGTACAGATCCTTGTGACATAGGGCCGATCATTATCATGCTGGATCTCATGCTGGATCTGTGCATTCAAATTGCCATTGATAAAACGCAATTGTGTTTGTTGTAGCTTATGCCTGCTCGTACCATAACCCCACCATGGGACACATCAGCAAATCGCTCACCAGCAGGACGACATACACATTTTCTGCCTTCGGTCCGGTACAGTTAAACTCGAGATTCATCCGTGAAGAGCCCACTTCTCCAGCGTACCAGTGGCCATTGAATGTGAGCATTTGCCCACTGGAGTCGGTTACGACACCAAACTGCTGTCAGGTCAAGATCCTGGTGAGGATCAGTTGTCCAAACCCACAGTTTTATCATCACCTGCCCAGGTGGCTGGTCTCAGACAATCCCGCAGATGAAGAAGCCGGATGTGGAGGTTCTGTGATGGGGTGGGTACACGTGGTCTGCGGTTGTGAGGCCGGTTGGACATACTGCCAAATTCGCTAAAACGGTAGAGAAATTAACATTCAATTCAACAGTTCTGGTGGACATTCCTGCAGTCAGCAGGCCAATTGCACGCTCCCTCAAACCTTGAGACATCTGTGGCATTGTGTTGTGTCACAAAACTGCAAGTGGCCTATTATAAGGACAATCTATAGGAAACCTAGTAATGAACTGAGTCTGTTATTCCAATAAAACTACTGAAGTAAAACCAACAGCACCAAGCAGCAAAACTAACACCTAGCAACAAAACTAACAGTATCAAGGAACAAAACCAACAGCACAAAGGAACAGCACCTATCAGCAAAACCAACAGCACCTATCAGCAAAACCAACAGCACCTAGCAACAAAACCAACAGCACCAAGCAGCAAAACAAACACCTAGCAACAAAATCAACAGCACCAAGCAGCAAAACAAACACCTAGCAACAAAACCAACAGCACCAAGCAGCAAAACAAACACCTAGCAACAAAACTAACAGTATCAAGGAACAAAACCAACAGCACAAAGGAACAGCACCTAGCAACAAAATCAACAGCACCATGCAGCAAAACTAACACCTAGCAACAAAACCAACAGCACCAAGCAGCAAAACCAACAGCACCTATCAGCAAAACCAACAGCACCTATCAGCAAAACCAACAGCACCTATCAGCAAAACCAACAACACCTAGCAGCAAACAGGCAGAAGGAGGAAAGGGGGGAGACAAACAGGCAGATGGAGGAAAGGGGGGAGACAAACAGGCAGATGGAGGAAAGGGGGAGACAAACAGACAGAAGGAGGAAAGGGGGGAGACAAACAGACAGAAGGAGGAAAGGGGGAGACAAACAGACAGAAGGAGGAAAGGGGGGAGACAAACAGACAGATGGGGAAAGGGGGGAGACAAACAGGCAGAAGGAGGAAAGGGGGAGACAAACAGACAGATGGAGGAAAGGGGGGAGACAAACAGGCAGAAGGAGGAAAGGGGGAGACAAACAGACAGAAGGAGGAAAGGGGGGAGACAAACAGACAGATGGAGGAAAGGGGGGAGACAAACCGACAGATGGAGGAAAGGGGGGAGACAAACAGGCAGAAGGAGGAAAGGGGGAGACAAACAGACAGATGGAGGAAAGGGGGAGACAAACAGACAGAAGGAGGAAAGGGGGGAGACAAACAGACAGAAGGAGGAAAGGGGGGAGACAAACAGACAGAAGGAGGAAAGGGGGGAGACAAACAGACAGTAGGAGGAAAGGGGGGAGACAAACAGACAGAAGGAGGAAAGGGGGGAGACAAACAGACAGAAGGAGGAAAGGGGGGAGACAATCAGACAGAAGGAGGAAAGGGGGGAGACAAACAGACAGATGGAGGAAAGGGGGGAGACAAACAGACAGATGGAGGAAAGGGGGAGACAAACAGACAGAAGGAGGAAAGGGGGAGACAAACAGACAGAAGGAGGAAAGGGGGAGACAAACAGACAGAAGGAGGAAAGGGGGGAGACAAACAGACAGAAGGAGAGTGAGAAAAAGAGAGAGAGAGAGGCACAGAGACCAACTAACCAATGTTTCCATGATTTCCCTCCCAGATATTTAAAGTCAGTCCCAGTTCCTCTACTCCCCTGCCAGTAAATATAGTAGGTTAGTACAGAGTCACTACAGACTACAGTGGTAAAACATTAAACACTTAGGATTTGGTGAAAGCTATACATTAAATAGATCATCAAATTACTATTTTATAGCCGTCAGTTTATCAAAATAATCCAAGAGACTGTATTTTCTGACATCACCCCTCCAAGAATGATAGATCAACTGCATAATCTGATACAGCATAATCGGTGTGATTCAGACATATGACATGAAGACCCGTGTATCTTCATAGTTCTAGTAGATGCCTAACATAGCATACAGTATAAACCCTCTTCTAGGGCTGTGAATGTTAAAATGAAATCAGAATCCTTAACGTTAAGAAAAATCCCTAAATTTGTACACACTTACTCAATCCAGGGTTTTTCTTTATTTTTACTATTATCTACATTGTAGAATAATAGTGAAGACATCAAAACTATGAAATCATGTGGTAACCAAGAAGGTGTTAAACAAATCAAAAGTGTTGTTTATTTTACCAGGTAAATTGACTGAGAACACATTCTCATTTACACCAACGACCTGGAGAATAGTTACAGGGGAGAGGAGGGGGATGAATGAGCCAATTGTAAACTGGGGATTATTAGGTGGCCATGATGATATGAGGGCCAGATTAAGGGAATTTACTCAGGACACCGGGGTTAACACCCCTACGTTTACAATAAGTGCCATGGGATCATTTAGTTACCACAGAGAGTAAGGACACCCGTTTAACATCCCATCTGAAAGACGGCCCCCTACACAGGGAAATGTCTGCAATCACACCCCGGGGCATTGGGATCTTTTTTTAGATCAGAGGAAAGAGTGCCTCTTACCAGCCCTCCAACACTACTTCCAGCAGCATCTGGTCTCCCATCCAGGGACCAACCAGGACCAACCCTGCTTAGCTTCAGAAGCAAGCCAGCATTGGGATGCAGGGTGGTATGCTGCTGGCAAAAGTAGCCACCATTTGCCCTGATGACAGCTTTGCACACTCCTGACATTCTCTCAACCAGCTTCACCTGTAATGCTTTTCCAACAGTCTTGAAGGTGTTCTCACATATGCTGAGCACTTGTTAGCTGCTTTTCCTTCACTCTGTGGTCCAAATCATCCCAAACCCTCTCAATTGGTTTGAGGTGGGGTGGTTTTAAAAATAAAGAAAAACCTTGGAATGAGTAGGTGTATCCAAACTTTTGACTGGTACTGTATAAATATACGGTAGGGAGAACAAGTATTTGATACACTGGCAGCTCTTCTCTTCTGACTAGCAGCCCAAGAGGCTTACAGTACACTGGGCTTTATCATCCAGAAATCCACTCTGGATTTAAACCAACAGCTTTATAGACAGAGTGTGCAGTTATGAGATTTAGTCCTAGTCTCTTCTGAACCCTCTGGCTGTATGTACATAAACACACCAATCTTTAATGTTTTGAACATGTTCTTAATTAAGCTGGCAGAAGTATGATAACTTTGAGGTATGTTGGGCTTATGGGAGTAAACACTTTTCCATTCAATTAAATACAAACACAAATTTGACTAAAACAGTGGATGTACTAGATACTGTAATGCAACCTCAGTCCAACATTAGGGAGGAGTGCACTCTGACGTAATAGCAGAGACAGACAGTCACTTCGTGTCTGTGTTGATAAAGTTGTTTGCTATAATATGCTATGAGAAAATATATACATATTTTGATATTTTACCTTTGTGTACTATTGAAAAACTATTTAAAAGTGTTGTTTTGGAGGCTCTTTTTTTTACATTGTTGCTCATAGAAAAAAAAGGTGCTATCTAGAACCTAAAAGGGTTCTTCGGCTGTCTCCATAGAAGAACCTTTAACTCGGAAAGTCCGTTAAGAACAAATTCCTATTTACAATGACGGCCTACCGGGCCTAACAGTGGGTTAATTGCCTTGTTCAGGGGCAGAACAACATTTTTTTTTACATTGTCAGCCCGGGGATTCGAACCAGCAACCTTTCGGTTACTTGCCCAACGCTATAACCATTAAGCTCCCTGCCGCCCCCATTGTTGGTTACAGGTAGAATCCTTTCGGTTCCAAGTAGAACCCTTTCTACAGAGGGTTCTACTTGGCACCCAAAATGGTTTTACCTGGAACCAAAAAGAGTTATCCTATGGGGACAGCCGAAGAACCCTTTAGGAACCCTTTTCTCTAAGAGTGTAGGGAAAGATACTGTCACGCTAGATAGCTGAGTTGGGGTGAGCTTTAACTGATCAAGCTACTTACAGTCGCTGGAATAAAATCAGTCCTGGTGTTGACAGTAAACATGGATTAAAAAGACATGCCCTAGCTTTCACTAATCCCCTCATAAAGATATCTGCTGTGTGTGTGTGTGTGTCTTCAGAACCATTCTTAATGGGACTTGGTTGGTGACAGTAGCACCTTCTAAGGCTGTGGTTTTACCAGATAACGTATGACGGCTGTACTCCTCTCCTCTCACAGTGAAAACATGGACATTGCATGAAGAGAACACATATTGACGTCCCATCCTCTCTCATTAGGTCATCAAACACGGCAGTAAAGCTGTTATTAGTGTGGTGTAAAGCATAAATCCTGCTTATGTTGCCCGTTATTCAGCAATAAAGGCTGTGTGTGTGTGTGTGTGTGTGTGTGTGTGTGTGTGTGTGTGTGTGTGTGTGTGTGTGTGTGTGTGAGAGACATGCATTTTACTGCTGTAACATTTATAGTTGACTCCACTCGTAAATGTTATAATACAGTAGAGTAGCTTACATGCTTGTTATAGGCTACAAGCAAACGAGGACACCAGCTGCCTGATACAGACTGATCAAAGGGTGACTGGCCCAGCTGTCTAATACTGACTGGCCCAGCTGTCTAATACTGACTGGCCCAGCTGTCTAATACTGACTGACCCAGCTGTCCGATACGGACTGATCAAAGGGTGACTGACCCAGCTGTCTGATACGGACTGATCAAAGGGTGACTGGCCCAGCTGTCTGATACGGACTGGCCCAGCTGTCTAATACTGACTGATCAAAGGGTGACTGGCCCAGCTGTCTAATACTGACTGGCCCAGCTGTCTGATACGGACTGGCCCAGCTGTCTAATACTGACTGATCAAAGGGTGACTGGCCCAGCTGTCTAATACTGACTGATCAAAGGGGGACTGGCCCAGCTGTCTAATACTGACTGATCAAAGGGTGACTGGCCCAGCTGTCTGATACGGACTGATCAAAGGGTGACTGGCCCAGCTGTCTGATACGGACTGGCCCAGCTGTCTAATACTGACTGGCCCAGCTGTCTGATACGGACTGATCAAAGGGTGACTGGCCCAGCTGTCTAATACTGACTGATCAAAGGGTGACTGACCCAGCTGTCTGATACGGACTGATCAAAGGGTGACTGGCCCAGCTGTCTAATACTGACTGGCCCAGCTGTCTAATACTGACTGATCAAAGGGTGACTGGCCCAGCTGTCTAATACTGACTGATCAAAGGGTGACTGGCCCAGCTGTCTAATACTGACTGATCAAAGGGTGACTGGCCCAGCTGTCTAATACTGACTGATCAAAGGGTGACTGGCCCAGCTGTCTGATACGGACTGGCCCAGCTGTCTAATACTGACTGGCCCAGCTGTCTGATACGGACTGATCAAAGGGTGACTGGCCCAGCTGTCTAATACTGACTGGCCCAGCTGTCTAATACTGACTGATCAAAGGGTGACTGACCCAGCTGTCTGATACGGACTGATCAAAGGGTGACTGGCCCAGCTGTCTAATACTGACTGATCAAAGGGTGACTGACCCAGCTGTCTGATACGGACTGATCAAAGGGTGACTGGCCCAGCTGTCTAATACTGACTGGCCCAGCTGTCTAATACTGACTGATCAAAGGGTGACTGGCCCAGCTGTCTAATACTGACTGATCAAAGGGTGACTGGCCCAGCTGTCTAATACTGACTGATCAAAGGGTGACTGACCCAGCTGTCTAATACTGACTGGCCCAGCTGTCTAATACTGACTGATCAAAGGGGGACTGGCCCAGCTGTCTAATACGGACTGATCAAAGGGTGACTGGCCCAGCTGTCTAATACTGACTGGCCCAGCTGTCTAATACTGACTAATCAAAGGGTGACTGGCCCAGCTGTCTAATACTGACTGGCCCAGCTGTCTAATACTGACTAATCAAAGGGTGACTGACCCAGCTGTCTAATACGGACTGATCAAAGGGTGACTGGCCCATCTGTCTGATACGGACTGATCAAAGGGTGACTGGCCCAGCTGTCTAATACTGACTGATCAAAAGGTGACTGGCCCAGCTGTCTGATACGGACTGATCAAAGGGTGACTAACCCAGCTGTCTAATACTGACTGATCAAAGGGTGACTGGCCCAGCTGTCTAATACAGACTGATCAAAGGGTGACTGACCCAGCTGTCTAATACTGACTGGCCCAGCTGTCTAATACTGACTGGCCCAGCTGTCTAATACTGACTGATCAAAGGGTGACTGGCCCAGCTGTCTAATACTGACTGGCCCAGCTGTCTGATACGGACTGGCCCAGCTGTCTAATACTGACTGATCAAAGGGTGACTGGCCCAGCTGTCTAATACTGACTGATCAAAGGGTGACTGGCCCAGCTGTCTGATACTGACTGATCAAAGGGTGACTGGCCCAGCTGTCTAATACTGACTGATCAAAGGGTGACTGGCCCAGCTGTCTAATACTGACTGATCAAAGGGTGACTGGCCCAGCTGTCTAATACTGACTGATCAAAGGGTGACTGGCCCAGCTGTCTGATACGGACTGATCAAAGGGTGACTGGCCCAGCTGTCTGATACGGACTGGCCCAGCTGTCTAATACTGACTGGCCCAGCTGTCTGATACGGACTGATCAAAGGGTGACTGGCCCAGCTGTCTAATACTGACTGATCAAAGGGTGACTGACCCAGCTGTCTGATACGGACTGATCAAAGGGTGACTGGCCCAGCTGTCTAATACTGACTGATCAAAGGGTGACTGACCCAGCTGTCTGATACGGACTGATCAAAGGGTGACTGGCCCAGCTGTCTAATACTGACTGGCCCAGCTGTCTAATACTGACTGATCAAAGGGTGACTGGCCCAGCTGTCTAATACTGACTGATCAAAGGGTGACTGGCCCAGCTGTCTAATACTGACTGATCAAAGGGTGACTGGCCCAGCTGTCTAATACTGACTGATCAAAGGGGGACTGGCCCAGCTGTCTAATACGGACTGATCAAAGGGTGACTGGCCCAGCTGTCTAATACTGACTGGCCCAGCTGTCTAATACTGACTAATCAAAGGGTGACTGGCCCAGCTGTCTAATACTGACTGGCCCAGCTGTCTAATACTGACTAATCAAAGGGTGACTGACCCAGCTGTCTAATACGGACTGATCAAAGGGTGACTGGCCCATCTGTCTGATACGGACTGATCAAAGGGTGACTGGCCCAGCTGTCTAATACTGACTGATCAAAAGGTGACTGGCCCAGCTGTCTGATACGGACTGATCAAAGGGTGACTAACCCAGCTGTCTAATACTGACTGATCAAAGGGTGACTGGCCCAGCTGTCTAATACAGACTGATCAAAGGGTGACTGACCCAGCTGTCTAATACTGACTGGCCCAGCTGTCTAATACTGACTGGCCCAGCTGTCTAATACTGACTGATCAAAGGGTGACTGGCCCAGCTGTCTAATACGGACTGATCAAAGGGTGACTGACCCAGCTGTCTAATACTGACTGATCAAAGGGGGACTGGCCCAGCTGTCTAATACGGACTGATCAAAGGGTGACTGGCCCAGCTGTCTAATACTGACTGGCCCAGCTGTCTAATACTGACTAATCAAAGGGTGACTGGCCCAGCTGTCTAATACGGACTGATCAAAGGGTGACTGGTCCAGCTGTCTAATACTGACTGGCCCAGCTGTCTAATACTGACTGATCAAAGGGTGACTGGCCCAGCTGTCTAATACTGACTGGCCCAGCTGTCTAATACTGACTAATCAAAGGGTGACTGGCCCAGCTGTCTAATACTTACTAATCAAAGGGTGACTGGCCCAGCTGTCTAATACTGACTGATCAAAGGGTGACTGACCCAGCTGTCTAATACGGACTGATCAAAGGGTGACTGGCCCAGCTGTCTAATACTGACTGATCAAAGGGTGACTGGCCCAGCTGTCTGATACGGACTGATCAAAGGGTGACTGGCCCAGCTGTCTGATACGGACTGATCAATTGGTGACTGGCCCAGCTGTCTAATACGGACTGATCAAAGGGTGACTGGCCCAGCTGTCTGATACGGACTGATCAAAGGGTGACTGGCCCAGCTGTCTGATACGGACTGATCAATTGGTGACTGGCCCAGCTGTCTAATACGGACTGATCAAAGGGTGACTGGCCCAGCTGTCTGATACGGACTGATCAAAGGGTGACTGGCCCAGCTGTCTAATACTGACTGATCAAAGGGTGACTGGCCCAGCTGTCTAATACTGACTGATCAAAAGGTGACTGGCCCAGCTGTCTTGATACGGACTGATCAAAGGGTGACTGGCCCAGCCGTCACTTGAGAACTCTCTGATCACATTATGATGTCTTGCCCGTGTTTGTTTACACGACGTCTCACCTGGGTTTGTTTACACGACGTCTCGCCTGGGTTTGTTTACACGACGTCTCACCTGGGTTTGTTTACACGACGTCTCGCCTGGGTTTGTTTACACAACGTCTCACCTGGGTTTGTTTACACGACGTCTCGCCTGGGTTTGTTTACACAACGTCTCACCTGGGTTTGTTTACACGACGTCTCGCCTGGGTTTGTTTACACAACGTCTCACCTGGGTTTGTTTACACGACGTCTCACCTGGGTTTGTTTACACGACGTCTCGCCTGGGTTTGTTTACACAACGTCTCACCTGGGTTTGTTTACACGACGTCTCACCTGGGTTTGTTTACACGACGTCTCGCCTGGGTTTGTTTACACGACGTCTCGCCTGGGTTTGTTTACACGACGTCTCGCCTGGGTTTGTTTACACGACGTCTCGCCTGGGTTTGTTTACACGACGTCTCGCCTGGGTTTGTTTACACGACGTCTCGTCTGGGTTTGTTTACACGACGTCTCGCCTGTGTTAGTTTACATTACATCTTGCATGGGTTTCTTTTGTCGCCCCGAGAGTTTGATATTTCAGAAATACAAATGAGACTATGAGACTAGAATATTTTCGTCAAATCAACTACTCACCACATTTTAAGCACCGTGGTGCTAGCTAGCTGTAGCTTATGCTTTCAGTACTAGATTCATTATTTGATCCTTTGATTGAATGAACAATATGTTAGTTCATTCTGCAAGAGCTCTGATCGGTTGGAGGACGTCCTCTGGAAGTTGTCATAATTACTGTGTAAGTCTATGGAAGGAGGTGAGAACAATGAGCCTCCTAGGTTTTGAATTCAAGTCAATGTACCAAGAGGAGAACAGAAACTAGCTGTCCTCCAGCGACACCATGGTGCTACCCTACAGAGTGCTGTTGCGAAACAGTGTGTTTTAATCAATTATTTGGTCTCGTGAATATATTTAGTATAGTTTTATCAATTAATTTTTTTTTATTTTTATGTTTCACAAGTATGAAATTCACTGAGTAGGATGGTCCTCGTCTTCCTCCTCTAAGGAGTCTCCACTGGAATACACTGAGTAGGATGGTCCTCGTCTTCCTCCTCTAAGGAGTCTCCACTGGAATACACTGAGTAGGATGGTCCTCTTCTTCCTCCTCTAAGGAGTCTCCACTGGAATACACTGAGTAGGATGGTCCTCTTCTTCCTCCTCTAAGGAGTCTCCACTGAAATACACTGATTAGGATGGTCCTCGTCTTCCTCCTCTAAGGAGTCTCCACTGGAATACACTGAGTAGGATGGTCCTCTTCTTCCTCCTCTAAGGAGTCTCCACTGGAATACACTGAGTAGGATGGTCCTCTTCTTCCTCCTCTAAGGAGTCTCCACTGGAATACACTGAGTAGAATAAACCTGGACATGTGAAAGATTATTCAAAGTAGACATTCATAAGCCACAATTCTTTAACCTATCATGGGTTTTTAGATCAGTGCAGGTGAAGGAAGAGAGGAGACCACTTGAGAGTATTGAGATGTGGCCCTGAACTTTACAAGGAGATAGATGGATGGAGGACAGAGAGATCAAAATCAAATCAAATCAAATTTATTTATATAGCCCTTCGTACATCAGCTGATATCTCAAAGTGCTGTACAGAAACCCAGCCTAAAACCCCAAACAGCAAGCAATGCAGGTGTAGAAGCACGGTGGCTAGGAAAAACTCCCTAGAAAGGCCAAAACCTAGGAAGAAACCTAGAGAGGAACCAGGCTATGTGGGGTGGCCAGTCCTCTTCTGGCTGTGCCGGGTGGAGATTATAACAAAACATGGTCAAGATGTTCAAATGTTCATAAATGACCAGCATGGTCGAATTATAATAAGGCAGAATAGTTGAAACTGGAGCAGCAGCACAGTCAGGTGGACTGGGGACAGCAAGGAGTCATCATGTCAGGTATTCCTGGGGCATGGTCCTATGGCTCAGGTCAGAGATGGATGGAAAACAGACACTAGGGCCTCCATGGAACGAGTTTGACATCCCTGACCTACATTCTATTGGTCTGCTCTTAAGTACTGTGACTGTCACGTAGCCATGCCTCCTAATGTCTTTCCAGAGTAGGCTTTTCACACACATACTGACACATTAAATAACATCTCCTCCCTGTACAGCGCCGATCCTTGATCTTAGCTCCCTATGTGTCTCTCATGGCAGGCATTTAGCACTTACAGAGTGGTGTGGATGGAACACTGTCTCAGATGGAGAGAGACGTGTGGGGGGGGGAGAAAGAGATGAGGGAGACGGGAAAACGGGATGAGGGAGACGGGAAAAGAGAGATAAAAAGAGAGATAAAGCACATTAGAGAAAGAGAGATAAAGCACATGGGAGGTGGGAGGATGAGAGAGAGAGAGAGAGAGAGAGAGAGAGAGAGAGAGAGAGAGAGAGAGAGAGAGGGAAAGAGAGGGAAAGAGAGGGAAAGAGAGGGAGAGAGAGAGAGAGATTCATAGCTCCTTTCTGCTGGATGTCTAACAACTGTAATATTGGGCAGTGTGGTCGAGAGTGCATGTGTTATAAAGACTGACATGCTCCATACGTACCTAGACTTGCTCTGAGACCCCACCCTCTTACTGCAGACTTGCTCTGAGACCCCACCCTCTATGGTACTGCAGTGGAGCACCGGCACGTATTCCCTCTCTCCTCCTATACCACATACCCATTCCCCCTTTACTCTCCTCCTATACCACATACCCATTCCCCCTTTCCTCTCCTCCTATACCACATACCCATTCCCCCTTTCCTCTCCTCCTATACCACATACCCATTCCCCCTCTCCCCCTATACCACATACCCATTCCTCCTTTCCTCTCCTCCTATACCACATACCCATTCCCCCTCTCCCCCTATACCACATACCCATTCCTCCTTTCCTCTCCTCTTATACCACATACCCATTCCTCCTTTCCTCTCCTCCTATACCACATACCCATTCCCCCTTTCCTCTCCTCCTATACCACATACCCATTCCCCCTTTCCTCTCCTCCTATACCACATACCCATTCCTCCTTTCCTCTCCTCCTATACCACATACCCATTCCTCCTTTCCTCTCCTCCTATACCACATACCCATTCCTCCTTTCCTCTCCTCCTATACCACATACCCATTCCCCCTTTCCTCTCCTCCTATACCACATACCCATTCCTCCTTTCCTCTCCTCCTATACCACATACCCATTCCCCCTCTCCTCTTATACCACATACCCATTCCCCCTTTCCTCTCCTCCTATACCACATACCCATTCCCCCTTTCCTCTCCTCCTATACCACATACCCATTCCCCCTTTCCTCTCCTCCTATACCACATACCCATTCCTCCTTTCCTCTCCTCCTATACCACATACCCATTCCCCCTTTCCTCTCCTCCTATACCACATACCCATTCCCCCTCTCCTCTTATACCACATACCCATTCCTCCTTTCCTCTCCTCCTATACCACATACCCATTCCCCCTTTCCTCTCCTCCTATACCACATACCCATTCCCCCTTTCCTCTCCTCCTATGCCACATACCCATTCCCCCTCTCCTCTTATACCACATACCCATTCCCCCTCTCCTCCTATGCCACATACCCATTCCTCCTTTCCTTTCCTCTCCTCCTATACCACATACCCATTCCCCCTTTCCTCTCCTCCTATACCACATACCCATTCCCCCTTTCCTCTCCTCCTATACCACATACCCATTCCTCCTTTCCTCTCCTCCTATACCACATACCCATTCCCCCTCTCCTCCTATACCACATACCCATTCCCCTTTCCTCTCCTCCTATACCACATACCCATTCCCCTTTCCTCTCCTCCTATACCACATACCCATTCCCCTTTCCTCTCCTCCTATACCACATACCCATTCCTCCTTTCCTCTCCTCCTATACCACATACCCATTCCTCCTTTCCTCTCCTCCTATACCACATACCCATTCCCCCTCTCCTCCTATACCACATACCCATTCCCCCTCTCCTCCTATACCACATACCCATTCCCCCTTTCCTCTCCTCCTATACCACATACCCATTCCCCCTCTCCTCCTATACCACATACCCATTCCCCCTCTCCTCCTATACCACATACCCATTCCCCCTCTCCTCCTATACCACATACCCATTCCCCCTCTCCTCCTATACCACATACCCATTCCCCCTTTCCTCTCCTCCTATACCACATACCCATTCCCCCTCTCCTCCTATACCACATACCCATTCCCCCTCTCCTCCTATACCACATACCCATTCCCCCTCTCCTCCTATACCACATACCCATTCCCCTTTCCTCTCCTCCTATACCACATACCCATTCCTCCTTTCCTCACCTCCTATACCACATACCCATTCCCCCTCTCCTCCTATACCACATACCCATTCCCCCTCTCCTCCTATACCACATACCCATTCCCCCTCTCCTCCTATACCACATACCACATACCCATTCCCCCTCTCCTCCTATACCACATACCACATACCCATTCCCCTTTCCTCTCCTCCTATACCACATACCCATTCCTCCTTTCCTCTCCTCCTATACCACATACCCATTCCTCCTTTCCTCTCCTCCTATACCACATACCCATTCCTCCTTTCCTCTCCTCCTATACCACATACCCATTCCCCCTCTCCTCCTATACCACATACCCATTCCCCCTCTCCTCCTATACCACATACCACATACCCATTCCCCCTCTCCTCCTATACCACATACCACATACCCATTCCCCTTTCCTCTCCTCCTATACCACATACCCATTCCTCCTTTCCTCTCCTCCTATACCACATACCCATTCCTCCTTTCCTCTCCTCCTATACCACATACCCATTCCTCCTTTCCTCTCCTCCTATACCACATACCCATTCCCCCTCTCCTCCTATACCACATACCCATTCCCCCTCTCCTCCTATACCACATACCACATACCCATTCCCCCTCTCCTCCTATACCACATACCCATTCCCCCTCTCCTCCTATACCACATACCACATACCCATTCCCCCTCTCCTCCTATACCACATACCACATACCCATTCCCCCTCTCCTCCTATACCACATACCCATTCCCCCTCTCCTCCTATACCACATACCCATTCCCCCTCTCCTCCTATACCACATACCACATACCCATTCCCCCTCTCCTCCTATACCACATACCCATTCCCCCTCTCCTCCTATACCACATACCCATTCCTCCTTTCCTCTCCTCCTATACCACATACCCATTCCCCCTCTCCTCCTATACCACATACCCATTCCCCCTCTCCTCCTATACCACATACCCATTCCTCGTTTCCTCTCCTCCTATACCACACACCCATTCCCCCTCTCCTCCTATACCACATACCCATTCCCCTCTCCTCCTATACCACATACCCATTCCTCCTTTCCTCTCCTCCTATACCACATACCCATTCCCCCTCTCCTCCTATACCACATACCCATTCCCCCTCTCCTCCTATACCACATACCCATTCCTCCTTTCCTCTCCTCCTATACCACATACCCATTCCCCCTCTCCTCCTATACCACATACCCATTCCCCCTCTCCTCCTATACCACATACCCATTCCCCCTCTCCTCCTATACCACATACCCATTCCCCCTCTCCTCCTATACCACATACCCATTCCCCTTTCCTCTCCTCCTATACCACATACCCATTCCTCCTTTCCTCTCCTCCTATACCACATACCCATTCCCCCTCTCCTCCTATACCACATACCCATTCCCCCTCTCCTCCTATACCACATACCACATACCCATTCCCCCTCTCCTCCTATACCACATACCACATACCCATTCCCCTTTCCTCTCCTCCTATACCACATACCCATTCCTCCTTTCCTCTCCTCCTATACCACATACCCATTCCTCCTTTCCTCTCCTCCTATACCACATACCCATTCCTCCTTTCCTCTCCTCCTATACCACATACCCATTCCCCCTCTCCTCCTATACCACATACCCATTCCCCCTCTCCTCCTATACCACATACCACATACCCATTCCCCCTCTCCTCCTATACCACATACCACATACCCATTCCCCTTTCCTCTCCTCCTATACCACATACCCATTCCTCCTTTCCTCTCCTCCTATACCACATACCCATTCCTCCTTTCCTCTCCTCCTATACCACATACCCATTCCTCCTTTCCTCTCCTCCTATACCACATACCCATTCCCCCTCTCCTCCTATACCACATACCCATTCCCCCTCTCCTCCTATACCACATACCACATACCCATTCCCCCTCTCCTCCTATACCACATACCCATTCCCCCTCTCCTCCTATACCACATACCACATACCCATTCCCCCTCTCCTCCTATACCACATACCACATACCCATTCCCCCTCTCCTCCTATACCACATACCCATTCCCCCTCTCCTCCTATACCACATACCCATTCCCCCTCTCCTCCTATACCACATACCACATACCCATTCCCCCTCTCCTCCTATACCACATACCCATTCCCCCTCTCCTCCTATACCACATACCCATTCCTCCTTTCCTCTCCTCCTATACCACATACCCATTCCCCCTCTCCTCCTATACCACATACCCATTCCCCCTCTCCTCCTATACCACATACCCATTCCTCCTTTCCTCTCCTCCTATACCACACACCCATTCCCCCTCTCCTCCTATACCACATACCCATTCCCCTCTCCTCCTATACCACATACCCATTCCTCCTTTCCTCTCCTCCTATACCACATACCCATTCCCCCTCTCCTCCTATACCACATACCCATTCCCCCTCTCCTCCTATACCACATACCCATTCCTCCTTTCCTCTCCTCCTATACCACATACCCATTCCCCCTCTCCTCCTATACCACATACCCATTCCCCCTCTCCTCCTATACCACATACCCATTCCTCCTTTCCTCTCCTCCTATACCACATACCCATTCCCCCTCTCCTCCTATACCACATACCCATTCCCCCTCTCCTCCTATACCACATACCCATTCCTCCTTTCCTCTCCTCCTATTCCACATACCCATTCCCCCTCTCCTCCTATACCACATACCCATTCCTCCTTTCCTCTCCCCCTATACCACATACCCATTCCCCCTCTCCTCCTATACCACATACCCATTCCCCCTCTCCTCCTATACCACATACCCATTCCCCCTCTCCTCCTATACCACATACCCATTCCCCCTCTCCTCCTATCCCACATACCCATTCCCCTTTCCTCTCCTCCTATACCACATACCCATTCCTCCTTTCCTCTCCTCCTATACCACATACCCATTCCCCCTCTCCTCCTATACCACATACCCATTCCCCCTCTCCTCCTATACCACATACCACATACCCATTCCCCCTCTCCTCCTATACCACATACCACATACCCATTCCCCTTTCCTCTCCTCCTATACCACATACCCATTCCTCCTTTCCTCTCCTCCTATACCACATACCCATTCCTCCTTTCCTCTCCTCCTATACCACATACCCATTCCTCCTTTCCTCTCCTCCTATACCACATACCCATTCCCCCTCTCCTCCTATACCACATACCCATTCCCCCTCTCCTCCTATACCACATACCACATACCCATTCCCCCTCTCCTCCTATACCACATACCACATACCCATTCCCCTTTCCTCTCCTCCTATACCACATACCCATTCCTCCTTTCCTCTCCTCCTATACCACATACCCATTCCTCCTTTCCTCTCCTCCTATACCACATACCCATTCCTCCTTTCCTCTCCTCCTATACCACATACCCATTCCCCCTCTCCTCCTATACCACATACCCATTCCCCCTCTCCTCCTATACCACATACCACATACCCATTCCCCCTCTCCTCCTATACCACATACCCATTCCCCCTCTCCTCCTATACCACATACCACATACCCATTCCCCCTCTCCTCCTATACCACATACCACATACCCATTCCCCCTCTCCTCCTATACCACATACCCATTCCCCCTCTCCTCCTATACCACATACCCATTCCCCCTCTCCTCCTATACCACATACCACATACCCATTCCCCCTCTCCTCCTATACCACATACCCATTCCCCCTCTCCTCCTATACCACATACCCATTCCTCCTTTCCTCTCCTCCTATACCACATACCCATTCCCCCTCTCCTCCTATACCACATACCCATTCCCCCTCTCCTCCTATACCACATACCCATTCCTCCTTTCCTCTCCTCCTATACCACACACCCATTCCCCCTCTCCTCCTATACCACATACCCATTCCCCTCTCCTCCTATACCACATACCCATTCCTCCTTTCCTCTCCTCCTATACCACATACCCATTCCCCCTCTCCTCCTATACCACATACCCATTCCCCCTCTCCTCCTATACCACATACCCATTCCTCCTTTCCTCTCCTCCTATACCACATACCCATTCCCCCTCTCCTCCTATACCACATACCCATTCCCCCTCTCCTCCTATACCACATACCCATTCCTCCTTTCCTCTCCTCCTATACCACATACCCATTCCCCCTCTCCTCCTATACCACATACCCATTCCCCCTCTCCTCCTATACCACATACCCATTCCTCCTTTCCTCTCCTCCTATACCACATACCCATTCCCCCTCTCCTCCTATACCACATACCCATTCCCCTCTCCTCCTATACCACATACCCATTCCTCCTTTCCTCTCCTCCTATACCACATACCCATTCCCCCTCTCCTCCTATACCACATACCCATTCCTCCTTTCCTCTCCTCCTATACCACATACCCATTCCCCCTCTCCTCCTATACCACATACCCATTCCCCCTCTCCTCCTATACCACATACCCATTCCCCCTCTCCTCCTATACCACATACCCATTCCCCCTCTCCTCCTATACCACATACCCATTCCCCCTCTCCTCCTATACCACATACCCATTCCTCCTCTCCCCCTATACCACATACCCATTCCTCCTCTCCCCCTATACCACATACCCATTCCCCCTCTCCTCCTATACCACATACCCATTCCCCCTCTCCTCCTATACCACATACCCATTCCCCCTCTCCTCCTATACCACATACCCATTCCTCCTTTCCTCTCCCCCTATACCACATACCCATTCCCCCTTTCCTCTCCTCCTATACCACATACCCATTCCCCCTCTCCTCCTATACCACATACCCATTCCCCCTTTCCTCTCCTCCTATACCACATACCCATTCCTCCTTTCCTCTCCCCCTATACCACATACCCATTCCTCCTTTCCTCTCCCCCTATACCACATACCCATTCCCCCTTTCCTCTCCTCCTATACCACATACCCATTCCCCCTCTCCTCCTATACCACATACCCATTCCTCCTTTCCTCTCCTCCTATACCACATACCCATTCCCCCTCTCCTCCTATACCGCATACCCATTCCCCCTCTCCTCCTATACCACATACCCATTCCCCCTCTCCTCCTATACCACATACCCATTCCTCCTTTCCTCTCCTCCTATACCACATACCCATTCCTCCTTTCCTCTCCCCCTATACCACATACCCATTCCTCCTTTCCTCTCCTCCTATACCACATACCCATTCCCCCTCTCCTCCTATACCACATACCCATTCCCCCTCTCCTCCTATACCACATACCACATACCCATTCCCCCTCTCCTCCTATACCACATACCACATACCCATTCCCCCTCTCCTCCTATACCACATACCCATTCCCCCTCTCCTCCTATACCACATACCCATTCCCCCTTTCCTCTTCTTCTCTGGAGCATGGATATAATCCTTCTCTCTTCTCTTCTTCCTACAGATATATTCCCTCTCTTCTCTTCTTCCTACAGATATATTCCCTCTTCTTCCTACAGATATATTCCCTCTTCTTCCTACAGATATATTCCCTCTCTTCTCTTCCTCCTACAGATATATTCCCTCTTCTTCCTACAGATATATTCCCTCTTCTTCCTACAGATATATTCCCTCTCTTCTCTTCCTCCTACAGATATATTCCCTCTTCTTCCTACAGATATATTCCCTCTCTTCTCTTCTTCCTACAGATATATTCCCTCTTCTTCCTACACAGATATATTCCCTCTTCTTCCTACAGATATATTCCCTCTCTTCTCTTCCTCCTACATATATATTCCCTCTCTTCTCTTCCTCCTACAGATATATTCCCTCTTCTTCCTACAGATATATTCCCTCTCTTCTCTTCCTCCTACAGATATATTCCCTCTTCTTTCTACAGATATATTCCCTCTCTTCTCTTCTTCCTACAGATATATTCCCTCTTCTTCCTACAGATATATTCCCTCTTCTTCCTACAGATATATTCCCTCTTCTTCCTACAGATATATTCCCTCTCTTCTCTTCTTCCTACAGATATATTCCCTCTTCTTCCTACAGATATATTCCCTCTCTTCTCTTCCTCCTACAGATATATTCCCTCTTCTTCCTACAGATATATTCCCTCTCTTCTCTTCCTCCTACAGATATATTCCCTCTCTTCTCTTCTTCCTACAGATATATTCCCTCTTCTTCCTACAGATATATTCCCTCTCTTCTCTTCTTCCTACAGATATATTGCCTCTTCTTACTACACAGATATATTCCCTCTCTTCTCTTCTTCCTACAGATATATTCCCTCTTCTTCCTACAGATATATTCCCTCTCTTCTCTTCCTCCTACAGATATATTCCCTCTTCTTTCTACAGATATATTCCCTCTCTTCTCTTCTTCCTACAGATATATTCCCTCTTCTTCCTACAGATATATTCCCTCTTCTTCCTACAGATATATTCCCTCTCTTCTCTTCCTCCTACAGATATATTCCCTCTTCTTCCTACAGATATATTCCCTCTTCTTCCTACAGATATATCCCCTCTCTTCTCTTCTTCCTACAGATATATTCCCTCTTCTTCCTACAGATATATCCCCTCTCTTCTCTTCTTCCTACAGATATATTCCCTCTTCTTCCTACAGATATATCCCCTCTCTTCTCTTCTTCCTACAGATATATTCCCTCTTCTCTTCTTCCTACAGATATATTCCCTCTTCTTCCTACACAGATATATTCCCTCTTCTTCCTACACAGATATATTCCCTCTTCTTTCTACACAGATATATTCCCTCTTCTTCCTACACAGATATATTCCCTCTTCTTCCTACACAGATATATTCCCTCTTCTTCCTACAGATATATTCCCTCTTCTTCCTACACAGATATATTCCCTCTTCTTCCTACAGATATATTCCCTCTTCTTCCTACACAGATATATTCCCTCTTCTTCCTACACAGATATATTCCCTCTTCTTCCTACACAGATATATCCCCTCTCTTCTCTTCTTCCTACACAGATATATTCCCTCTTCTTCCTACAGATATATTCCCTCTTCTTCCTACAGATATATTCCCTCTTCTTCCTACAGATATATTCCCTCTTCTTCCTACAGATATATCCCCTCTCTTCTCTTCTTCCTACAGATATATTCCCTCTTCTTCCTACAGATATATTCCCTCTTCTTCCTACAGATATATTCCCTCTTCTTCCTACAGATATATTCCCTCTTCTTCCTACAGATATATCCCCTCTCTTCTCTTCTTCCTACAGATATATTCCCTCTTCTTCCTACAGATATATTCCCTCTTCTTCCTACAGATATATCCCCTCTCTTCTCTTCTTCCTACAGATATATTCCCTCTTCTCTTCTTCCTACACAGATATATTCCCTCTTCTTCCTACACAGATATATTCCCTCTTCTTCCTACACAGATATATTCCCTCTTCCTCCTACAGATATATCCCCTCTCTTCTCTTCTTCCTACAGATATATTCCCTCTCTTCTCTTCTTCCTACACAGATATATTCCCTCTTCTTCCTACAGATATATTCCCTCTCTTCTCTTCTTCCTACACAGATATATTCCCTCTTCTTCCTACACAGATATATTCCCTCTTCTTCCTACACAGATATATTCCCTCTTCTTCCTACATATATATTCCCTCTTCTTCCTACAGATATATTCCCTCTTCTTCCTACAGATATATTCCCTCTTCCTCCTACAGATATATTCCCTCTTCTTCCTACAGATATATCCCCTCTCTTCTCTTCTTCCTACAGATATATTCCCTCTTCTTCCTACAGATATATTCCCTCTTCTTCCTACAGATATATTCCCTCTTCTTCCTACAGATATATTCCCTCTTCTTCCTACAGATATATCCCCTCTCTTCTCTTCTTCCTACAGATATATTCCCTCTTCTTCCTACAGATATATCCCCTCTCTTCTCTTCTTCCTACAGATATATTCCCTCTTCTCTTCTTCCTACACAGATATATTCCCTCTTCTTCCTACAGATATATTCCCTCTTCTTCCTACACAGATATATTCCCTCTCTTCTCTTCTTCCTACACAGATATATTCCCTCTTCTTTCTACAGATATATCCCCTCTCTTCTCTTCTTCCTACAGATATATTCCCTCTTCTTCCTACAGATATATTCCCTCTTCTTCCTACAGATATATTCCCTCTTCTTCCTACAGATATATTCCCTCTTCTTCCTACAGATATATCCCCTCTCTTCTCTTCTTCCTACAGATATATTCCCTCTTCTTCCTACAGATATATTCCCTCTTCTTCCTACACAGATATATTCCCTCTTCTTCCTACAGATATATTCCCTCTTCTTCCTACACAGATATATTCCCTCTTCTTCCTACACAGATATATTCCCTCTTCTTCCTACACAGATATATCCCCTCTCTTCTCTTCTTCCTACACAGATATATTCCCTCTTCTTCCTACAGATATATTCCCTCTTCTTCCTACAGATATATTCCCTCTTCTTCCTACAGATATATTCCCTCTTCTTCCTACAGATATATCCCCTCTCTTCTCTTCTTCCTACAGATATATTCCCTCTTCTTCCTACAGATATATTCCCTCTTCTTCCTACAGATATATTCCCTCTTCTTCCTACAGATATATTCCCTCTTCTTCCTACAGATATATCCCCTCTCTTCTCTTCTTCCTACAGATATATTCCCTCTTCTTCCTACAGATATATTCCCTCTTCTTCCTACAGATATATCCCCTCTCTTCTCTTCTTCCTACAGATATATTCCCTCTTCTCTTCTTCCTACACAGATATATTCCCTCTTCTTCCTACACAGATATATTCCCTCTTCTTCCTACACAGATATATTCCCTCTTCCTCCTACAGATATATCCCCTCTCTTCTCTTCTTCCTACAGATATATTCCCTCTCTTCTCTTCTTCCTACACAGATATATTCCCTCTTCTTCCTACAGATATATTCCCTCTCTTCTCTTCTTCCTACACAGATATATTCCCTCTTCTTCCTACACAGATATATTCCCTCTTCTTCCTACACAGATATATTCCCTCTTCTTCCTACATATATATTCCCTCTTCTTCCTACAGATATATTCCCTCTTCTTCCTACAGATATATTCCCTCTTCCTCCTACAGATATATTCCCTCTTCTTCCTACAGATATATCCCCTCTCTTCTCTTCTTCCTACAGATATATTCCCTCTTCTTCCTACAGATATATTCCCTCTTCTTCCTACAGATATATTCCCTCTTCTTCCTACAGATATATTCCCTCTTCTTCCTACAGATATATCCCCTCTCTTCTCTTCTTCCTACAGATATATTCCCTCTTCTCTTCTTCCTACACAGATATATTCCCTCTTCTTCCTACAGATATATTCCCTCTTCTTCCTACACAGATATATTCCCTCTCTTCTCTTCTTCCTACACAGATATATTCCCTCTTCTTTCTACAGATATATCCCCTCTCTTCTCTTCTTCCTACAGATATATTCCCTCTTCTTCCTACAGATATATTCCCTCTTCTTCCTACAGATATATTCCCTCTTCTTCCTACAGATATATTCCCTCTTCTTCCTACAGATATATCCCCTCTCTTCTCTTCTTCCTACAGATATATTCCCTCTTCTTCCTACAGATATATTCCCTCTTCTTCCTACAGATATATCCCCTCTCTTCTCTTCTTCCTACAGATATATTCCCTCTTCTCTTCTTCCTACACAGATATATTCCCTCTTCTTCCTACACAGATATATTCCCTCTTCTTCCTACACAGATATATTCCCTCTTCCTCCTACAGATATATTCCCTCTCTTCTCTTCCTCCTACAGATATATCCCCTCTCTTCTCTTCTTCCTACAGATATATTCCCTCTCTTCTCTTCTTCCTACACAGATATATTCCCTCTTCTTCCTAAAGATATATTCCCTCTCTTCTCTTCTTTCTACAGATAGTCCCTCTCTTCTCCTCCTCTGATACCATAAGATAGTCCCCACCCCCTTTCCTTTCTCTTTAAACAGTCCTTGTCGGCCTGCCCCGCTCCCCCACTGCACTCCCTCCTCCTGCTGTCATCCTCAACCCTCCTCCTGACCTGGACCCAGGCCAAGTAGTGGTGTGTGAAAAACCATGAGGTCATCATAAACCCAACACAGCAACAACCACGTATCTGCACTAAACTACACAGACTGCTGAGTGTACATAGACACACTGTCTCAACTCCTATGGGGAGCGACACTCTGCAGCTGCCTATCCTGAAGAGATTGTGCATGTTTAAAGGACAAAGAGGTGTGGGCGTGTATATAGTGTGTGTGTGTGTGTGTGTGTGTGTGTGTGTGTGTGTGTGTGTGTCAGGGAGGATATACAGGCTAGTAAATTAACTGGCTGTAGGCTTTGTCGCCAATTAAGGTCAATTCCCTGTTACACCCCAGGGGACAACACTAACGATGGCCCGCTGGCCCGGGGCCAGTAAAAACCTCTCTCTCCAGTGGTTCTCGACCGGGCCAGTAACTTTTCCGCTCATTTTTTGTATTCCAGTTCAACATTTCCTTGCTCCGTCACAGTCTACCATAGGAAAACAACACAGAAGACTACACACGGCAAAGTCATGCTATTTGTATTTCAGCAATAGGATTGGCCGTTCATTCAAGCATTACTATGCCCCCACGAGTCCCAACTCCACCAGCACTTGAGCAGTACAGACGTTGATACGTTCACACAGCACACATACACATCCTGAGCAAAAAGAACCACCCATCAATCTACTTGCTGAACTTATTTACTTTAGGGAAAGTGATTTACAAAAGGAAACCGTCAATAGAGAACATGCTAGCAATACGCTGGCTACTGTTGATAGTCTGCTAAAAGAAAGAACAATAGAGACAGCTAGCATTGGTCTTGTAGCCAGCATACAGCCATGACGATCTCTCTTTAGGAACATTGGTCTTGTAGCCAGCATACAGCCATGACGATCTCTCTTTAGGAACATTGGTCTTGTAGCCAGCATACAGCCATGACGATCTCTCTTCAGGAACATTGGTCTTGTAGCCAGCATACAGCCATGACGATCTCTCTTTAGGAACATTGGTTGGTCTTGTAGCCAGCATACAGCCATGACGATCTCTCTTCAGGAACATTGGTCTTGTAGCCAGCATACAGCCATGACGATCTCTCTTTAGGAACATTGGTCATGTAGCCAGCATACAGCCATGACGATCTCTCTTTAGGAACATTGGTTGGTCTTGTAGCCAGCATACAGCCATGACAATCTCTCTTTAGGAACATTGGTCATGTAGCCAGCATACAGCCATGACGATCTCTCTTTAGGAACATTGGTCATGTAGCCAGCATACAGCCATGACGATCTCTCTTTAGGAACATTGGTTGGTCTTGTAGCCAGCATACAGCCATGACAATCTCTCTTTAGGAACATTGGTCATGTAGCCAGCATACAGCCATGACGATCTCTCTTTAGGAACATTGGTCATGTAGCCAGCATACAGCCATGACGATCTCTCTTTAGGAACATTGGTTGGTCTTGTAGCCAGCATACAGCCATGACAATCTCTCTTTAGGAACATTGGTCATGTAGCCAGCATACAGCCATGACGATCTCTCTTTAGGAACATTTGTCTTAAAGAGGCAGCATCTTATTTTTAGATGTACATTTATTTTCTCTAAATGACATCCACTGTACTTTAGAAACCAAAATGTATGCAATTAATACAATTCTAGAGAATAGAGTACACTTATATTCTATTAAACAGCCTTTTAACACACATCATAATAACCAAATGTAGCCTATTAAGAGAAAAGCATGCTAACCTGTTGGCCCTGTGCGAGAGAGCAAGAGACGGGAGAGAGAGATGAAAGAGGGGGAGAGAGGAGAGAAAGAGACGGGAGAGAGAGAGATGAAAGAGGGGGGAGAGAGGAGAGAAAGAGAGGGAGAGAGCAAGAGACGGGAGAGAGAGAGATGAAAGAGGGGGGAGAGAGGAGAGAAAGAGAGGGAGAGAGCAAGAGACGGGAGAGAGAGAGAGATGAAAGAGGGGGAGAGAGGAGAGAAAGGGGGAGAGAGCAAGAGACGGGAGAGAGAGAGGAAAGAGAGGGAGAGAGCAAGAGACGGAAGAGAGAGAGGTGAAAGAGGGGGGAGAGAGGAGAGAAAGGGGGAGAGAGAGACAGAAAGAGGGAGGGAGAGAGAGGAGAGCGAGGGAGAGAGCAAGAGACGGGAGAGAGAGAGAGATGAAAGAAGGGGGAGAGAGAGGAGAGAGAGACAGAGGGGGGAGAGGGAGAGAGAGAGAGATGAGGGAGAGAGGAGAGAGAGAGGGGGAGAGACAGAGGGGGAGAGACAGAGGGGGAGAGAGAGGGGGAGAGAGAGAGGGGGAGAGACAGAGGGGGAGAGACAGAGGGGAGAGAGACAGAGGGTGGAGAGAGAGATGAAAGAGAGGGAGAGAGGAGAGAAAGGGGGAGAGAGAGAGGGGGAGAGAGACAGAGAGTGGAGAGAGAGAGATGAAAGAGAGGGAGAGAGGAGAGAAAGGGGGAGAGAGAGAGGGGGAGAGAGAGAGATGAAAGAGAGGGAGAGAGGAGGGAAAGGGGGAGAGAGAGAGGGGGAGAGAGGAGGGAAAGGGGGAGAGAGAGAGAGGGGGAGAGAGGAGGGAAAGGGAGTGAGGAGGGAAAGGGGGAGAGACAGAGGGGGAGAGAGAGATGAGAGGGAGAGAGAGATGAGAGGGAGAGAGGAGAGCAAGGGGGAGAGAGAGAGGGGGGAGAGACAGAGGGGGAGAGAGAGAGATGAGAGGGGAGAGGAGAGAAAGGGGGAGAGAGAGAGAGGGGGAGAGACAGAGGGGGAGAGAGAGAGGGGGAGAGAGAGAGAGAGGGAGGGAGAGAGAGAGGGGATAGAGAAAGACAGAAATAACTGATGAGGAGATATGGAGGGAAGGAAAGAGATTCTATGTATGCCACAGCAGATGGGGCAGATGAATTGTGGTCTCTGTGTCGAGCAGCCATTAAATATTCACAAGAGAAAAATGGTTTGGTCTTATTATAAACACACTGGTTAGAATGGGGGCATTGGAGGGTGGGAGGATGAGAGAGAGAGAGAGAGAAAAAAAGCACTGCAATGCAGCCTGCCATTTTGTCGGCAGTTACGGTGCATTCGAAAAGTATCCTACACTTTTTTCACATTTTGTTACGTTACAGCCTTATTCTAAAATGTATTAAATATTTTTTTTTACTCATCAATCTACACAGAATACCTCATAATGATAAAGCAAAAACAGGTTTTTAGAAATGTTTGTAAAACAAAAAACTGAAATATCACATTTACATAAGTATTCAGACCCTTTACTCAGTACTTTGTTGAAGCACCTTTGACAGTGATTACAGCCTTGAGTCTTCTTGGGTTTGACGCTACAAGCTTGACACACCTGTATTTGGGGAGTTTCTCCCATTCTTCTCTGCAGATCCTCTCAAACTGTCAGGTTGGATGAGGAGCGTTGCTGCACAGCTATTTTCAGGTCTCTCCAGAGATGTTCGATCGATCGGGTTCAAGTCCGGGTTTTGGCTGGGCCATTCAAGGACATTCATAGACTTGTCTCGTAGCCACTCCTGCGTTGTCTTGGCTGTGTGCTTAGGGTTGTTGTCCTGTCAGAAAGTGTACCTTCACCCCAGTCTGAGGTCCTGAGAGCTCTGGAGCAGTTTTTCATCAATGATCTCTCTGTACTCGATCCTGACTAGTGTCCCAGTCCCTTCCGCTGAAAAACATCCAGCCAGGTGATGAGTAGTACCTGGATTCCTCCAGATGTCACACTTGGCATTCAGGCCAATAAGTTCAATCATCAGACCAGAGAATCTTGTTTCTCATGACCGGAGAGTCTTTAGGTGCCTTTTGGCAAACTCCAAGCAGGCTGTCATATGTCTTTTACTGAGGAGTGGCTTCTGTCTGGCCACTCTGCCATAAAGGCCTGATTGGTGGAGTGCTGCAGAGAAGGTTGTCCTTCTGGAAGGTTCTCCCATCTCCACAGAGGAACTCTAGAGCTCTGTCAGAGTTTCCATCTGGTTCTTGGTCACCTCCCAGACCAAGGCCTGCTCCCCTGATTGCTCAGTTTGGTCAGGCGGCCAGCTCTAGGAAGAGTCTTGGTGGTTCCAAACTTCTTCCTTTCAGAATGATGGAGGCCACTGTGTTCTTGGGGACCTTCAATGCTGCAGAAATCTTTTGGTACCTTTCCCCAGATCTGTGCATCGACACAATCCTGTCTCAGAGCTCTACAGACAATTCCTTCCACCTCATGACTTTTTGACTCATGACTCATGTTTTTTTGCTCTGACTTGCACTGTCAACTGTGGGAACTTATATAGACAGGTGTGTGTCTTTCCAAATCATGTCCAATCGATTGAATTTAGCACAGGTGGACTCTAATCAAGTTGTAGAAACATCTCAAGGATGATCAAAGGAAACAGGATGCACCTGAGCTCAATTTAGAGTCTCATAGCAAAGAGTCTGAATACTTATGGAAATAAGATATTACTGTTTGTCGTTATGGGGTATTGTTTGTAGATTGATGAGGACATTTTTCAATTTTATCCATTTAAGAATAAGGCTGTAACGTAACAAAATGTGTAAAAAGTGAAGGGGTTTGAATACTTTCTGAAGGCACTGTATATACAGTCTAATTATGCATGAGATTGTGGCTGGATTTAAACTGATGGTTCTCAAACACACATTATCAGATTAGAATAAATATCTCTGTAATGATATCAAGTCTAACTGTTTTAAAAGCTCATGAAATACCCTCATATCAAGCTACTATACATTCTTCAATAGAAGATCAACTGAAAAGGATTGTAGATTTAAAAGGACTGCTTAAAACCTCAGTTCGTGACCAAAGGCTTGAGGTTTTACTAATTGGGGCAGACTAAATAACTGGAAGCTTCCTGCTGTACATGTTATAGTGAGGAGTAGCCCATGGTCATGACTCTCCGTTCCATTCCCTTCCATTACTCACAGAAAAACAATATTCTGCTTTATTTGCTTTTTCCTAAGAAAGGCATTTTTACCTTGTACTGTGTGACATAACAGTACTGCCTGTCTGCCTGCCTGTCTGTCTGCCTGCCTGTCTGCCTGTCTGTCTGTCTGTCTGCCTGCCTGTGGTTGTTAGTGGAAACCTGTCATTAGGCTTGTTTTTGTCCTTTCAGGAGACAACGCTGAGAAAACGGTCCACAGAGCCCTACCTTAGAGCAGGGTTTCCCCAACTCAGTCCTGGGGACCCCAAGGGGTCTGGGGTTTCGCCTTAGCAATACTAGTGGTGCAATGGATCACAAAACTCACGGGTCGGCTCACGTTTTGAGTCACGGATCGGATCACTTATTCAGATGAGCAAAAAAAAAGGGAGACAAATATAACTTTGCTTTCCATTTATTAGTTAAAGAACACTTACAGCATGGAACTTTTCAATCTTTAAATAACATCTGGACATAAAATATTCAATACTCACTTGTTCAATTAATATGAGGTATGATACCTTCTTCCTTTGAACAATAGTGAATTATTAAATAGCCTGTGTCCACATCATCAAACAAAATAAAGAAAGCAAAGCAGACCTGAGCTTGTCAAAAAGATGAGGATGTCTACATTGTCTGGGGAGAGGGGAGACCTCTCATTGCTTTTCCACCACGCCAGTGGATCACCATGCCAGTGGATCACCATGCCAGTGGATCACCATGCCAGTGGATCACCATCCAGTGGATCACCATGCCAGTGGATCACCATGCCAGTGGATCACCATGCCAGTGGATCACTATGCCAGTGGATCACCATGCTAGTGGATCACCATCCAGTGGATCACCATGCCAGTGGATCACCATGCCAGTGGATCACCATCCAGTGGATCACCATGTCAGTGGATCACCATCCAGTGGATCACCATGTCAGTGGATCACCATGCTAGTGGATCGCCATGCCAGTGGATCACCATGCCAGTGGATCACCATGCCAGTGGATCACCATGCCAGTGGATCACTATGCCAGTGGATCACCATGCTAGTGGATCACCATCCAGTGGATCACCATGCCAGTGGATCACCATGCCAGTGGATCACCATGTCAGTGGATCACCATGCTAGTGGATCGCCATGACAGTGGATCACCATGTCAGTGGATCACCATGCTAGTGGATCGCCATGCCAGTGGATCACCATGTCAGTGGATCACCATGCTAGTGGATCGCCATGCCAGTGAATCACCATGCCAGTGGAACACCATGCCAGTGGAACGCCGCCTGCTGCCTTGTAGGATGCCACCTCCTCTTCGATGGTGTTGGTAAACGTCTTGCCTGTGTCCTTGCTCATAAAGCCCCACCTCCGAAAAGCTCCTTCATGGCCAAATGATTTTGTGGAGGAGATGCCTCTGAGTCTGCTCCTGTCGGCTCTGTGGCTTGACCCTGCAGAAAAAAATGACGTGATCTATTAAACTAACAAATTATCTATTTTCAAATTTCATAGAACTATAATCGTGGCAATAACATTTAATAAAAGCCATTATTCCAAATCAAAAATGGATGATTCTAATAGCAATAGCATAGACTAAAATTAGACTGCAGTATATTTATTATACAAGTAATTCACTCTTGATTTTTTTTTACCTCTTCAGTGGCCACAGTCTCAGTGGTGAGATCACTGTATGTCCTCCGGTGTAGGGCAGGGTCTAGGTGAGGGTCTAGGTGAGGGTCTAGGTGAGACAGGGACTTGAACCTTGGATCCAGTGCAGTAGATCTATGAAGGCAGTCTGGGCTTTAGGTCCTCTCTAATGGCAGCCTTGACCTCTCTAGTGATGGTGCTGTCTTCCTCACTTGGGGCCATGGATTGTAGAATCCTTGTTTTCAGAGGTAGGATCATGGACACAGAAGGTAAAGATTCAGTGGTCAGTAGGGTTGTAACCATTTTCAGGGGTTTGAGCACCTGGAAGACCTCCTCTGCCACTTTCACGTCATCATCAGACAAGGTGACGACGTCTTTATGTTTTTCCAGGGTCTTGCTGTCAGTGCAGAGTATACAGCTGCCTGCTGCTCAAGATAGAGTTCCAACATGTCATAAGTTCCATCTTGTTGTGACATGGTGTATGAGCTTGTGGGTCAGTAGCTGTAACATTTCCTGCTTGGTCTTAAGCACATGAGCGGCTGTTGTGCTTCGGTGGAAAAAGGAAACCACCTTCCTGATCCTCCCAAGGAGGCGGTCCATCTGGTTACCTGAGATCCATCTGGTTACCTGAGATCCATCTGGTTACCTGAGATCCATCTGGTTACCTGAGATCCATCTGGTTACCTGAGATCCATCTGGTTACCTGAGATTCCCCTTTGAGAAGCTAAATTGATCACATGTGCAAAGCAAGCGATGTGTGGCCCCAGTCCAGCCTCTATCACTGCATTTACTTGGTTCTTGGCATTATCTGTGGTGGTTGGGATATTGCTATTGGGCCTCTCTAGCTTCCACTCTGCTACTGCTCCTAGCAGTACCTGCGCCAGATTTGTGCCTGTGTGACTCTCATAGAGGGGGCGTGTCTGTAGCACCGGACTTCATATCTCCCACTCCTCTGTGGTGTAGTGAGCAGTCACAGCCACGTAGCTTTCTGTTACCCTGGAGGTCCACTCCTCTGTGGTGTAGTGAACAGTCACAGTCACGTAGCTTTCCGTTACCCTGGAGGTCCACTCCTCTGTGGTGTAGTGAGCAGTCACAGTCACATAGCTTTCTGTTACCCTGGAGGTCCACTCCTCTGTGGTGTAGTGAGCAGTCACAGTCACATAGCTTTCTGTTACCCTGGAGGTCCACTCCTCTGTGGTATAGTGAGCAGTCACAGTCACATAGCTTTCTGTTACCCTGGAGGTCCACTCCTCTGTGGTGTAGTGAGCAGTCACAGTCACATAGCTTTCTGTTACCCTGGAGGTCCACTCCTCTGTGGTGTAGTGAGCAGTCACAGTCACGTAGCTTTCCGTTACCCTGGAGGTCCACTCCTCTGTGGTGTAGTGAACAGTCACAGTCACGTAGCTTTCTGTTACCCTGGAGGTCCACTCCTCTGTGGTGTAGTGAGCAGTCACAGTCACATAGCTTTCTGTTACCCTGGAGGTCCACTCCTCTGTGGTGTAGTGAGCAGTCACAGTCACGTAGCTTTCTGTTACCCTGGAGGTCCACTCCTCTGTGGTATAGTGAGCAGTCACAGTCACGTAGCTTTCCGTTACCCTGGAGGTCCACTCCTCTGTGGTGTAGTGAACAGTCACATAGCTTTCCGTTACCCTGGAGGTCCACTCCTCTGTGATGTAGTGAACAGTCACAGTCACGTAGCTTTCCGTTACCCTGGAGGTCCACTCCTCTGTGGTGTAGTGAACAGTCACAGTCACATAGCTTTCCGTTGCCCTGGAGGTCCAGCCGTCTGTGGTGTAGTGAGCAGTCACAGTCACGTAGCTTTCTGTTACCCTGGAGGTCCTCTCCTCTGTGGTGTAGTGAGCAGTCACAGTCACGTAGCTTTCTGTTACCCTGGAGGTCCACTCCTCTGTGGTGTAGTGAACAGTCACAGTCACGTAGCTTTCCGTTACCCTGGAGGTCCACTCCTCTGTGGTGTAGTGAACAGTCACGTAGCTTTCCGTTACCCTGGAGGTCCACTCCTCTGTGGTGTAGTGAACAGTCACAGTCACGTAGCTTTCCGTTACCCTGGAGGTCCACTCCTCTGTGGTGTTGTGAACAGTCACATAGCTTTCCGTTACCCTGGAGGTCCACTCCTCTGTGGTGTAGTGAACAGTCACAGTCACATAGCTTTCCGTTACCCTGGAGGTCCACCCGTCTGTGGTGAGGGCAACAGAGGATGCCTTGGATAATTCATCGACAATTTTGATATTTTCCTGTTCATAAAGGCCTGCCACAATCTTCATACTGAAGTGGGTGCGCCAGGGGATTTTGTAGCGTGGCTCAAGCACTTTCACCATATGTTGAAACCCTTTGTTTTACACAACAGAGTATGGCCTCATGTCTGCAGTGATAAACATCCCAATAGATTTGGTGATGGCTTTAGTCCGGTCTGATTCTGCAGAAAAGGGCTTAAATGTCGCGGTGAGAAGTTGTCTGGCTGAGTTGGCTCCCGTCACTGACACACCAGGTTGATGACGCTCCACGTATTTCCATCATGATCATACGGCTTTCTTGTGACACAATGCCAACACACCGTAGTGGTGTTGTCCACCATCCTGCTTCCGACATCATATTTGACAGGGAAGCCAAAATGCTCCCGTACATGAGACTTCAATGAAGCGGGAGGCTTTTCCAGTTCTTCAGCTCTGTTTTTCTTCTTTGCTTTTTGCAACGCGAGCATCCAGGACTGATTCAACAGGCCCCGTTCACGTGAACAGAACACACAACTGCTTTAAAAAAAATCATCAAATCAACCTTCAGGCTTCAGAGTAAAACACAGCATCTGTCTTGTCTTTATCTTTTCATTACAACTCTGCATCGAGATGTAGGGAATTATGACTTTAAAAAGTAACCGCGGCAATAAAACTGTGTTTCACACTGTGATGGTTAAACTTTGCAATTGATCTGAGGTTCACATGCGTGCCGAACCGTGGGGGGTGATCCGTACGGATCACAGATCAACTACGGTCCGTTACAACACTAAGCACTACCCAGCTGATTCAAATAACCAACTTATCATCAAACCTTACCTTAGAGCACACACGCAAAGAGATTGAGGATGAGTGTGTGAGTGAAAGAGAGAGAGAAGGAGAAGGAATAGAGATTAAAGGGGGATGAAAGAAAGAGAAGGTGTGTGAGCATGACAGACAGCTCTCCATCCTCACCATGCGTATAGGAGTGCTGGTCAGGTCCCTCTCGGTGACCAGTCGGTCCTGGTCTGTGACGTACAGTCCCTTCTGTGCCAGGGCCTGGATGACGGTGTTGTGTCCCAGCAGGGGTTTGACGGCATCGCTGCGGAGGATGAGACTACCCGCCCGGCAGTAGAGCTCTGCAGACAGCAGTAGGGACGCCACGGGGGGCTTCAGGTGCTCCTGGCTGTACTGGTCCCTGTAGAAGGGGTCAGAAAGCTCCTCAGGGACCGCATCTTTGGAGGGAGAGAGGAAGAGACGGGTTAGTTTGGGGATACGATGAACATAGTAAGACCCCAGCTCCTCTGGGAGCGCATCTAGGGAGGGAGAGGAGGGTTTAGTGTGAGGATAGCACCTTTTTTGTAGCTATCTAAAACCTAAAAGGGTTCCTTGGCTGTCCCCATAGGAGAACCCTTTGAAGAGCCCTTTTTGATTACAGGTAGAAGGAGTGTAGGCTACATAACTGACAGCTCCTCTGGGACTGTGTCTGTAGATGGAGAGAGGGACAGGTTAGTTTGGTCACACAATAACTGACACTACAGTCAGCTTCTCTAGGACTGGGTCTCTTGATGGAGTGTGGGCCACTTAGACAGTCTCTGTGAGGTGTGTAGGACAGGCCCAAGCCCTGGGCCACTTAGACAGTCTCTGTGAGGTGTGTAGGACAGGCCCAAGCCCTGGGCCACTTAGTCTCTGTGAGGTGTGTAGGACAGGCCCAAGCCCTGGGCCACTTAAGACAGTCTCTGTGAGGTGTGTAGGACAGGCCCAAGCCCTGGGCCACTTAGACAGTCTCTGTGAGGTGTGTAGGACAGGCCCAAGCCGAGGGCCACTTAGACAGTCTCTGTGAGGTGTGTAGGACAGGCCCAAGCCCTGGGCCACTTAGACAGTCTCTGTGAGGTGTGTAGGACAGGCCCAAGCCCTGGGCCACTTAGTCTCTGTGAGGTGTGTAGGACAGGCCCAAGCCCTGGGCCACTTAAGACAGTCTCTGTGAGGTGTGTAGGACAGGCCCAAGCCCTGGGCCACTTAGACAGTCTCTGTGAGGTGTGTAGGACAGGCCCAAGCCGAGGGCCACTTAGACAGTCTCTGTGAGGTGTGTAGGACAGGCCCAAGCCCTGGGCCACTTAGACAGTCTCTGTGAGGTGTGTAGGACAGGCCCAAGCCCTGGGCCACTTAGACAGTCTCTGTGAGGTGTGTAGGACAGGCCCAAGCCCTGGGCCACTTAGACAGTCTCTGTGAGGTGTGTAGGACAGGCCCAAGCCCTGGGCCACTTAGACAGTCTCTGTGAGGTGTGTAGGACAGGCCCAAGCCCTGGGCCACTTAGACAGTCTCTGTGAGGTGTGTAGGACAGGCCCAAGCCCTGGGCCACTTAGACAGTCTCTGTGAGGTGTGTAGGACAGGCCCAAGCCCTGGGCCACTTAGACAGTCTCTGTGAGGTGTGTAGGACAGGCCCAAGCCCTGGGCCACTTAGACAGTCTCTGTGAGGTGTGTAGGACAGGCCCAAGCCCTGGGCCACTTAGACAGTCTCTGTGAGGTGTGTAGGACAGGCCCAAGCCCTGGGCCACTTAGACAGTCTCTGTGAGGTGTGTAGGACAGGCCCAAGCCCTGGGCCACTTAGACAGTCTCTGTGAGGTGTGTAGGACAGGCCCAAGCCCTGGGCCACTTAGACAGTCTCTGTGAGGTGTGTAGGACAGGCCCAAGCCCTGGGCCACTTAGACAGTCTCTGTGAGGTGTGTAGGACAGGCCCAAGCCCTGGGCCACTTAGACAGTCTCTGTGAGGTGTGTAGGACAGGCCCAAGCCCTGGGCCACTTAGACAGTCTCTGTGAGGTGTGCAGGACAGGCCCAAGCCCTGGGCCACTTAGACAGTCTCTGTGAGGTGTGCAGGACAGGCCCAAGCCCTGGGCCACTTAGACAGTCTCTGTGAGGTGTGTAGGACAGGCCCAAGCCCTGGGCCACTTAGACAGTCTCTGTGAGGTGTGTAGGACAGGCCCAAGCCCTGGGCCACTTAGACAGTCTCTGTGAGGTGTGTAGGACAGGCCCAAGCCCTGGGCCACTTAGACAGTCTCTGTGAGGTGTGTAGGACAGGCCCAAGCCCTGGGCCACTTAGACAGTCTCTGTGAGGTGTGTAGGACAGGCCCAAGCCCTGGGCCACTTAGACAGTCTCTGTGAGGTGTGTAGGACAGGCCCAAGCCCTGGGCCACTTAGACAGTCTCTGTGAGGTGTGTAGGACAGGCCCAAGCCCTGGGCCACTTAGACAGTCTCTGTGAGGTGTGTAGGACAGGCCCAAGCCCTGGGCCATCCAGAGAGTCTCTGTGAGGTGTGTAGGACAGGCCCAAGCCCTGGGCCACTTAGACAGTCTCTGTGAGGTGTGTAGGACAGGCCCAAGCCCTGGGCCACTTAGACAGTCTCTGTGAGGTGTGTAGGACAGGCCCAAGCCCTGGGCCACTTAGACAGTCTCTGTGAGGTGTGTAGGACAGGCCCAAGCCCTGGGCCACTTAGACAGTCTCTGTGAGGTGTGTAGGACAGGCCCAAGCCCTGGGCCACTTAGACAGTCTCTGTGAGGTGTGTAGGACAGGCCCAAGCCCTGGGCCACTTAGACAGTCTCTGTGAGGTGTGTAGGACAGGCCCAAGCCCTGGGCCATCCAGAGAGTCTCTGTGAGGTGTGTAGGACAGGCCCAAGCCCTGGGCCACTTAGACAGTCTCTGTGAGGTGTGTAGGACAGGCCCAAGCCCTGGGCCACTTAGACAGTCTCTGTGAGGTGTGTAGGACAGGCCCAAGCCCTGGGCCACTTAGACAGTCTCTGTGAGGTGTGTAGGACAGGCCCAAGCCCTGGGCCACTTAGACAGTCTCTGTGAGGTGTGTAGGACAGGCCCAAGCCCTGGGCCACTTAGACAGTCTCTGTGAGGTGTGTAGGACAGGCCCAAGCCCTGGGCCATCCAGAGAGTCTCTGTGAGGTGTGTAGGACAGGCCCAAGCCCTGGGCCACTTAGACAGTCTCTGTGAGGTGTGTAGGACAGGCCCAAGCCCTGGGCCACTTAGACAGTCTCTGTGAGGTGTGTAGGACAGGCCCAAGCCCTGGGCCACTTAGACAGTCTCTGTGAGGTGTGTAGGACAGGCCCAAGCCCTGGGCCACTTAGACAGTCTCTGTGAGGTGTGTAGGACAGGCCCAAGCCCTGGGCCACTTAGACAGTCTCTGTGAGGTGTGTAGGACAGGCCCAAGCCCTGGGCCACTTAGACAGTCTCTGTGAGGTGTGTAGGACAGGCCCAAGCCCTGGGCCATCCAGAGAGTCTCTGTGAGGTGTGTAGGACAGGCCCAAGCCCTGGGCCACTTAGACAGTCTCTGTGAGGTGTGTAGGACAGGCCCAAGCCCTGGGCCACTTAGACAGTCTCTGTGAGGTGTGTAGGACAGGCCCAAGCCCTGGGCCATCCAGAGAGTCTCTGTGAGGTGTGTAGGACAGGCCCAAGCCCTGGGCCACTTAGGACAGGCCCAAGCCCTGGGCCACTTAGACAGTCTCTGTGAGGTGTGTAGGACAGGCCCAAGCCCTGGGCCACTTAGACAGTCTCTGTGAGGTGTGTACGTGCCTTAATCCTGTTGATTTAAATGGGATTTACACTTCAACAAAGTCAACATACTGTACTGCAGTCTGCCCTCAGAGACTACACCACTTCCTGCTCTTCTCTCACATGATGAGTCAGGGGGTCCTTTGAGTGTTTTTGAGTCAGAGGGGCAGTTGGGTTGAAAGGGCGCGTATGGGGCGAGGACGGTGTTCCTGGCCTGTGTGTGTGTGTTTGTGCATGTGAGTTTGAGTGTGTGTGTGTGCCTGTGTGTGTTTAGGTCTGTTGTGGTGACCGTGTCAGTGGTTGCTAGTGGAAACCTGTCATTAGGCTTGTTTTTGTCCTTTCAGGAGACAACGCTGAGAAAACGGTCCACGGAGCCCTACCTTAGAGCAGGGTTTGTGCATGCATGCGTTCAGGTGAGTGTGTATGTTTAGGTCTGTTGCGGTGACCGTATGCGCAACAGTTCTATAGGCTATGCAATTGCGGGAGAAAAAAACTCTATTAAAAAAATGAGGATCCCTTCAGCTTTCTATAGGCATACTATTAGAGGTTAGCCGATTAATCAGGGACGATTTCAAGTTTTCATAACAATCAGTTATTGGCCTTTTTGGATGCTGATTATGGTCGATTACATTGCAATCCACGAGGAGACTGTGTGGCAGGCTGACCGCCTGTTACGGCAGGCTGACCGCCTGTTACGGCAGGCTGACCGCGCCTGCCGGTTACGGCAGGCTGACCGCCGGTTACGGCAGGCTGACCGCCGGTTACGGCAGGCTGACCGCCTGTTACGGCAGGCTGACCGCCTGTTACGGCAGGCTGACCGCGCCTGCCGGTTACGGCAGGCTGACCGCCCGTTACGGCAGGCTGACCGCCCGTTACGGCAGGCTGACCGCCCGTTACGGCAGGCTGACCGCCTGTTACGGCAGGCTGACCACCTGTTACGTGAGTGCAGCATCAAAAGGACCTGTGGCTGCAATATTGCACTTTTACTTTCTTCTCCAACACTGTGTTTTTGCATTATTTAAACCAAACCAAATTGAATGTTTCATTATTTATTTGAGACTAAATAGATTTTTATTTATGTATTATATTAAGTTAAAATTAAAGTTTTCATTGTTCATTCAGTATTGTTGTGATTGTCATTATTACACAAACACACACACAAACACACAAATTGTGGCCGTTTAATCGGTATCAGCTTTTTTTTGGTCCTCCAATAATCGGCATCGGCGTTGCAAAATCATAATCGGTCGACCTCGACTTACTATATTTATTTCTCAACTTTCCTAATACTAAGCACATTGCTTCTCTTTACAACCGGAGTATAGCCTACCTGGCTGGCATGAAAATGAACCATGGGGAAAAGTGTCCCTCATTTGCTATTTAAGTGCATAGATGACATGTATTTTTTCCCTGCCCCCGTTTCAAGACCGGTGCATGATAATGGTCCATTCTAAATCAAAATAAATGTCAAGCATATATTATTTAGTATATGTAAAAACAAGATTAAATGGAGAATAGTCTGTGTCAATATTAGCCTGTCACTTGTGAAGTATACAGTGGGGAGAACAAGTATTTGATACGCTGCCGATTTTGCAGGTTTTCCTACTTACAAAGCATGTAGAGGTCTGTAATTTTGATCATAGGTACACTTCAACTGTGAGAGACGGAATCTAAAACAAAAATCCAGAAAATCACATTGTATGATTTTTAAGTAATTAATTAGCATTTTATTGAAACGTGTCTGGGTCTTTCAGCATGACAATGATCCCAAACACACCGCCCGGGCAACGAAGGAGTGGCTTCATAAGAAGCATTTCAAGGTCCTGGAGTGGCCTAGCCAGTCTCCAGATCTCAACCCCATAGAAAATCTTTGGAGGGAGTTGAAAGTCCGTGTTGCCCAGCAACAGCCCCAAAACATCACTACTCTAGAGGAGATCTGCATGGAGGTATGGGCCAAAATACCAGCAACAGTGTGTGAAAACCTTGTGAAGACTTACAGAAAACGTTTGACCTCTGTCATTGCCAACAAAGGATATATAACAAAGTATTGAGATAAACTTTTGTTATTGACCAAATACTTATTTTCCACCATCATTTGCAAATAAATTCATAAAAAATCCTACAATGTGATTTTCTGGATATTTTTTCTCATTTTGTCTGTCATAGTTGAAGTGTACCTATGATGAAAATTACAGGCCTCTCTCATCTTTTTAAGTGGGAGAACTTGCACAATTGGTGGCTGACTAAATACTTTTTGCCCCACTGTTTTGCCCCACTGTATAGAGTACCAATCAAAAGTTTGGATACACCTACGCATTATATATATTTATTAGAGGTCGACCAATTATGATTTTTCAACGCCAATACCGATACCGATTATTGGAGGACCAAAAAAAGCAGATACCGATTAATCGTCCAATTTATTTATTTATTTGTAATAATGACAATTACAACAATACTGAATGAACACTTATTTTAACTTAATATAATACATCAATAAAATCAATTTAGCCTCAAATAAATAATGAAACATTTTTAATTTGGTTTAAATAATGCAAAAACAAAAGTGTTGGAGAAGAAAGTAAAAGTGCAATGTGTGCCATGTAAGAAAGCTAACGTTTAAGTTCCTTGCTCAGAACATGAGAACATATGAAAGCTGGTGGTTCCTTTTAACATCAGTCTTCAATATTCCCAGGTAAGAAGTTTTAGGTTGTAGTTATTATAGGAATTATAGGACTATTTCTCTCCGGGTTAGGGAAGGTTTGGCCGGTAGGGATATCCCTGTCTCATCGCGCACCAGCGACTCCCGTGGCGGGCCAGGCGCAGTGCGTGCTAACCAAGGTTGCCAGGTGCACGGTGTTTCCTCCGACACATTGGTGCGTTTGGCTTCCGGGTTGGATGCGCGCTGTGTTAAGAAGCAGTGCGGCTTGGTTGGGTTGTGTATCGGAGGACGCATGACTTTCAACCTTCGTCTCTCCCAAGCCCGTACGGGAGTTGTAGCGATGAGACAAGATAGTAGCTACTAAACAATTGGATACCACGAAATTGGGTAGAAAACGGGGTAAAAAAATATAAATATTTTTTTATTTTTTTAAACATTATCAGCCGACAGTAATGCTATATTGGCAAATGTGCCCTTCTGCTGCATGACAGGCAGACCCCACAAAGGATGGGAAATAACCTAAACTACTCATACCTGTCAGGTATAGTTCACTTTATTTTATATCACTCAAATATCCAATTAATGGTGGCCAATATGGAGAGATATGAGGCTACCCTGACGTATCTGAATTGAGGTGATCAATTGAGGTTTACTGATCATGAAAAGCATGCAGTTCCTTGCTGTAGGTCTAGATCTCTGATGATAGAGCTCAATGTGTGCAACTGTTTTTCATGGAATAATCTGAAATGTGTATTTCTGACTAGGTTCTTCAAGAGGTGATGATACTACAACCAAATAGTTTTAGTGGAGCTGCGGGTCTCCTTGCCCCCAAGCAGCCAAATCAAATGCTCTGCACCTTAAAAGGGCTTTATAAATCAATTTGATTGATTGATATTGTGATGTTTTATTGATAACGACCTATATAAATGGTCAATAGAATGGTCAATAGTATGGTCAATAGTATGGTCAACAGTATGGTCAACAGAATGGTCAATAGTATGGTCAATAGTAATCCATAGATTGGTAAGGAGTATCCTTTGATTAATTCATACAGAGGTGTAGGAGGCTACATGGCTAAGTGAGGACTCTCTTTGCCCCAACAGATGTAGGATCTGAATTTGATCACTATTTTATTGCTGAATTTTCCTACAACTTGTAGTATATTCAAGGATAAAAAGGCTTCTAAAGTTTCTAATTTTCACATTAAAATGTCAGACTTGATTTGCCCTAACAAAAATAGATGTATCAACCCCTACAAAAAATGTCCATTAATAATCCACATAATAATTCAAATGTCCTGTCGCTGCAGGATCGGATTTCCTGTAGTAGCAAACTGGCTCAAATTAAGTTCCTACATCTATACATCCACTTAGTAATACCCATTCTTCAGAGGGGGAGGTCAGAAGCAAACCTAATCGTTACTGTGGTCCCACCCAGAGAGATGAAGGGGGCTATTTCAGACAACAGGCATTTACCACTCAACAGCCAGACCTAGCCACTTCAGCATCTAGTCACAACAACAACTGTCTGTCCCCAATTTAAAACCACCTCATAACCCCGAGAGGATGGACAAAAGCTCCTATGACCTCAAATGAAATCTAATTTTATTTGTCACATGCACAGAATACAACGGGTCTAAACTTTACCGCGAAATGCTTACTTACGAGCCCTTTCCCAACAACGCAGAGATAAAAAGTAAATTATCAAAAAGGGAAATAGTAACACAATAAAATAACAATAACGAGGCTAATATCCGAGGAGTACCGGTATCAAGTCAATGTGCAGGGTTACGAGGTAGTTGAGGTAACATGTACATGTAGATAGGGGTAGAAGTGACTAGGCAATAAGGATAGATAATAAACAGAGTAGCAGCAGCGTATGTGAAATGTGAAAAATAGTCTGGGTAGCTATTTGAAGAACTGTTGAGCAGTCTTATAGCTCGAGGGTAGAAGCTGTTTGAAGAACTGTTGAGCAGTCTTATAGCTCGAGGGTAGAAGCTGTTTGAAGAACTGTTGAGCAGTCTTATAGCTCGAAGGTTGAAGCTGTTCAGGAGCCTTTTGGTCTCAGACTTGGTTCTCTGGTACCGTTTGTTGTGCGGTAGCAGAGAGGACTGTGTATGACTAGGGTGGCTGGAGTCTGACAGTTTTTAGGGACTTCCTCTGACACCGCCTGGTATAGAGGTCCTGGGTGGCAGGGAGCTCTGCCCCAGTGATGTACTGGGCCGCACGCACTTCCCTCTGTTGTGCCTATGGTCAGATGCCAAACAGTTGCCATACCAGGCGGTGATGCAGCCAGTCAAGATGCTCTCAATGGTGCAGCTGTAGAACCTTTTGAGGATCTGAGGGCCCATGCCAAATCTTTTCCTTTTGTGGGGAAGAGGCGTTGTCGTTCCCGCTTCACGACTGTGTTGCTGTGTTTAGACCATGATAGATCCTTAGTGATGTGGACACCGAGGACCTTGAAGTTCTCAACCCGCTCCACTACAGATGTGTAGTCCACGATCAGCTCCTTTGTCTTGCTGATGTTGATGGAGAGTTTGTTGTCCTGGCACCACACTGCCAGCTCTCTGAATTCTTCCCTCTAGGCCTCCTAGAGCAGCAACAATACTACACACCTTTAAGTGGATGGAACATTAGGCTTTACAATGTTAACACAGTCTTGCTAACAACAGCCATACAAGTGCTGCTAAAATAAATGGAGCAATAAAAAACCAAACAGGGGTTATAGGGCTCAGTTCATAGTTGTTCTTAACTGACTTGCCTAGTTAAATAAAGGTTCAATAATAATAATAAATAAATATGGCCATCAAAAAGGTTCTATTAGACCAATAAAGCAGGCTTATTTGTAACAGTGTGGAGTGCAGATCACCCTTTACAGAGTGAGCAGGCTTATTTGTAACAGTGTGGAGTGCAGATCACCCTTTACAGAGTGAGCAGGCTTATTTGTAACAGTGTGGAGTGCAGATCACCCTTTACAGAGTGAGCAGGCTTATTTGTAACAGTGTGGAGTGCAGATCACCCTTTACATAGTGAGCTGGCTTATTTGTAACAGTGTAGAGTGCAGATCACCCTTTACAGAGTGAGCAGGCTTATTTGTAACAGTGTGGAGTGCAGATCAACCTTTAAAGAATGAGCAGGCTTATTTGTAACAGTGTGGACTGCAGATCACCCTTTACAGAGTGAGCAGGCTTATTTGTAACAGTGTAGAGTGCAGATCACCCTTTACAGAGTGAGCAGGCTTATTTGTAACAGTGTGGAGTGCAGATCACCCTTTACAGAGTGAGCAGGCTTATTTGTAACTGTGTGGAGTGCAGATCACCCTTTACAGAGTGAGCAGGCTTATTTGTAACAGTGTGGAGTGCAGATCACCCTTTACAGAGTGAGCAGGCTTATTTGTAACAGTGTGGAGTGCAGATCACCCTTTACAGAGTGAGCAGGCTTATTTGTAACAGTGTGGAGTGCAGATCACCCTTTACAGAGTGAGCAGGCTTATTTGTAACAGTGTGGAGTGCAGATCACCCTTTACAGAGTGAGCTGGCTTATTTGTAACAGTGTAGAGTGCAGATCACCCTTTACAGAGTGAGCAGGCTTATTTGTAACAGTGTAGAGTGCAGATCACCCTTTACAGAGTGAGCAGGCTTATTTGTAACAGTGTGGAGTGCAGATCACCCTTTACAGAGTGAGCAGGCTTATTTGTAACAGTGTGGAGTGCAGATCACCCTTTACAGAGTGAGCAGGCTTATTTGTAACAGTGTGGAGTGCAGATCACCCTTTACAGAGTGAGCAGGCTTATTTGTAACAGTGTAGAGTGCAGATCACCCTTTACAGAGTGAGCAGGCTTATTTGTAACAGTGTGGAGTGCAGATCACCCTTTACAGAGTGAGCAGGCTTATTTGTAACAGTGTGGAGTGCAGATCACCCTTTACAGAGTGAGCAGGCTTATTTGTAACAGTGTGGAGTGCAGATCACCCTTTACAGAGTGAGCAGGCTTATTTGTAACAGTGTGGAGTGCAGATCACCCTTTACAGAGTGAGCAGGCTTATTTGTAACAGTGTGGAGTGCAGATCACCCTTTACAGAGTGAGCAGGCTTATTTGTAACAGTGTAGAGTGCAGATCACCCTTTACAGAGTAAGCAGGCTTATTTGTAACAGTGTAGAGTGCAGATCACCCTTTACAGAGTGAGCAGGCTTATTTGTAACAGTGTGGAGTGCAGATCACCCTTTACAGAGTGAGCAGGATTTAGTTTTACACCAGTTCATCAAAAGCTGCCGTGTCAAGGACAACCAATCAAACAGGAAGTACACAGGAAGTAGCGTTACAGGAAGTCCAAACACGGGACCTGGAATATCCACCCTCACTATGCCGACCATAGGAAGTCGTCCAATTGGAGCACAGCACAGCGAGGGAACATTAAAACATGTACAGCTGTCAGCAACATTCATTTTCTGTTACTATGCAGTTATTGCATTCTTAGAAACGTGTAGCTTATAGCTTATAGCATTCACAATGTCTGATTCAAAGCACTGGACTACAATGTTGAGAAATAACTATATGTATTTTAGCTGTGGTTTTCAAAAGGCAACATTTTTGTTCAGTTGCTCACTATGTAAACTAACGTCAGACTACTTATTCTCCAATGCAGTACGAACATCCATGTAGTCAGACCAAAGAAACGACACAAGATGAGACTAATGTTGGTTAACGTTCAGGGTAGGGACATCCCAAGGATCCCACCGGCAGGCCCCTGTGTTGTGATGTAATGGAGACAAATGTTGTCACCAACTGGGTCTCCAAAATGCCAACACCACAGATGTTACAGAGACAGGTGTGGGCTGTCTGTATAGAGCACATTCTAGAACAGCTGCTGCAAAGCATTTGTGCATGCATGCACGCACACACGCGCGCACACACACACACACACAGAGCAGTCAGTCACCTCGTCACTGATCCAGTGCCACACAGGAGAGCAACAACCACAGATGCCTCTGGAATCAGTAATAAGAGGAAAACATTTTGTGTAAGTGTACTACACGCACATTGTCAGCATTTTGTTTAAGTGTACGTATGTAGTAACAGTATGGCTTCCGTCCCTCTCCTCGCCCCGAACCAGGGACCCTCTGCACACATCAACAACTGACACCCACGAAGCATCGGTACCCATCGCTCCACATAATCCGCCGCCCTTGCAGAGCAAGGGGAACAACTTCTCCAAGGTCTCAGAGCGAGTGACGTCACCGATTGAAACGCTATTAGCGCACACCCCGCTAACTTGCGAGCCATTTCACATCGGTTACACATGTTCAGCATTTTGTGGGTCAAACTACTGTCACAGCCATAGTAACTAGGCCAAACATAGCTATGTGTGTAGACTGTACTGATGAATTGGGCCACAGTTCTCTGTATTGGTGCAGGAAGGGAGCAGTAATATGTGTCACCGGGAGGGACAGGAAGAAATCAAATCTGCCCAGTACTGCTATGCTATGAGCATGTAATTCTCTAGGAATTAAGTCATGAGGTGAGGCCTGCAGTTAACGCCATGCGCTTCTAGTGAGGGTTTTCCACCAATTTATACACTTGAGAAAAGCTTAGTTTACAAACATCATGCTGGAAACTATAAGAGGAGCTTTCTAGTCATGTTCAGCTGCCTTAGTCGATGGTAGTTAGCGTGTAGCCCAGTTAAAAACATGAATTAAAGAGCTGGAGTCAGTCCCCCTCCAACCAACCCCAGAGCCACTGAGCCAGTTGGGGCTGCTCTGGCTACAGTCTGCAGACCAAGGCTTTCCCCAGCCACACTGGAGGCCCCATCCAAAGCCTTTAATATAGCTTAAGTGCTGCCTCTTCACCCAGTGAAGTGACAACTGTGTCATTGTCAATGGTCAAATCACATGGAATGCTCTTTCTAATACTGTTCAGATGGTCCAACAACCTGTAGGGAATGGGGCCATTGCTGTGAACACCAGGAACCAGCTGCAATAACTAATCAATCAAATGTCACAGACATCCATGCAGATGCGAGAGGGTAGGTAAACAACGCCCTCTGCCATGTTGAGAACAGAAAAGGCAGAGGTATTGGAATGAGCAACAGTTAGTCATCCCACACGTGTGCTTCCCCTCAGACACAACGTCAATTAGAGCGTCCAGATGTGACTAATAAAATGACTAATTCGCGTGTTTCATGGTCGCATTCGCGCGTGGTGAAGTCTAGATGATGTTTCATCAAGGACCTTGGAGCCGAATAACAAATTCTTAACACAGATCATAGATGCTCTGTAGGCCCCTCAGAAATATCGCGGTTACCAATCATGATTGGCCCTATTATGACGATGTGCACACTGACACAATTTGTCAACATTTTGCATAAAATGTTACACATTTCCACACCAATATTGAGAAGACAACAAAAGGCGCCACCTACCTGAGCCAAAGGCTTTGGCCACAAGCCATGTGAAGCTACAGGATATTTTAGCCCTTGTGAAATCATAGTGATCAAACGCCTTGATCGAGGGGACGATAAAGGTTCGTCTCAGCCCCTTGGTATGTGCCGCATCACCCATCTTTACGCCTGGCTCGCTCGGCCTCCGTTACCGAGAGGCAGATGGTCAGTTAACTCGTGGAATTCTGTCGGCGGCAGATGACATCCCGTGAAAAGGAATTCAATGCAGCAAAGTCTCTTTACGTTCAACTTTCGAATGCGTTTCCGAACCGAAGACCGACTGGAATTCCTCACACCCAGATGTGTTGTGGATCCTTCCCACGGTTACAAGCTAACCGTTTTTATTTCCATGTGTCCGATATGTTCAGTACGAGAAGAGAATTCCAGCCAGGCAACTGCAGTAGACGAGTTTAGGGATTTTCAGCCATTCCCTGACATTATCTTCAGTTTGCCAAGCAAGCATAGACGAAACGTTAGTCTACTGGAGGCTATCTACGAAACTGCTCGCCCATTTACCCGACTTCTATTTACAGGGATAGCTAAATTCATATTTTGAGGATGGTGTTCAGTAAACGGAAGCAATTGTCCTTTTTTTCCTTTATAACTGTTTTGCTCTCCTAACCCTCAATCTCCACGTCTCCTCTGGCTTTTCCTGCCGCACTGGACTCAAAGGCGATCTCCTTAGTGCGCCTGCGCGGTCCTTCAGAAATTCCACAAATACAGTGTACAGAGCAGGGTTCCCCAACTGGCGGCCCACGAGCCGAATGGGGGCCAAATATAGCCAAAAAGTGTTCTGAACAACAACAAAAAACTTTTACATAAAAGACTGTAAAAACACAAGGAAATCAGCTTCAAGTGATTTTATTTTAAGAAATCTGTTCGCAAGTATTCCCACGCATAATAGATACGTGATGGTATACAAATGTAAGCAAGGTTTGAAATTATTGTTTTAGGCAAACATATCTGTTTGGGCTTCTTGCGGTCAATTTGCAGATGACTAATTATTTGTAATTATGTTCCGGCCCCCCACCCAAGAAAAACATTTACCCTGCAACTGAATCTAGTTGATGATCCCTGGTATAGAGTATGCAATTCCCGCAGCACACATTTTCTCTGCACTTAGAATTCTGGTAGGCCTAAACTCATGCGTGCATATATTTTACATATGGGTGCCACCAGAAATCAAACCTACAGTCTCAATGTTGCAAGGTCCATGTTCTACCAACTGAGCCACACAGGACCAGGGATGAGGTGTTCTGATCCGGAATCAGTGGTTTTGGTTTAGGACAGAGAAGCTTTGGGGTGAAGGCCGAGTTAAGACAATCAATATTATTATGAATAAAGCATCTCAGAGTAGGAGTGCTGATCTGGGATCAGGTCCATATAATCTTATTCATTATGATCTAAAAGACCAAATGGATGCTAGATCAGCTGTGGTACTGTATACAGTACCAGTCAAAAGTTTAGACACTCCTACTGAGTAGCTTTAGAGACTGCCGCCCTATATACAGTACCAGTCAAAAGTTTACACACACCTACTCATTCAAGGGTTTTTCTTTATTCTGACAATTTTCTACATTGTAGAATAACAGTGAAGACATCAAATCTATGAAAAACACATATGGAATCATGTAGTGACCAAAAAAGTGTTAAACAAATCAAAATATATTCTATGTTTTAGATTCTTCAAAGTAGCCACCCTTTGCCTTGATGACAACTTTGCACGCTCTTGGTATTCTCTCAACCAGATTCACCTGGAATGCTTTTCTAACAGTCTTGAAGGAGTTCCCACATATGCTGAGCACTTGTTGGCTGCTTTTCCTTCACTCTGCGGTCCAACTCATCCCAACAGATTTCCACCAGTCTAATGTCCATCGCTCGTGTTTCTTGGCCCAATCAAGTCTTTTCTTCTTATTGGTGTGCTTTAGTAGTGGTTTCTTTGCAGCAATTAAACCATGAAGGCCTGATTCACTCAGTCTCCTATGAACAGTTGATGTTGTTACTTGAACTCTGTGAGGCATTTATTTGGGCTGCAATTTCTGAGGCTGGTAACTCTAATGAACTTGTCCTCTGCAGCAGTAGTAACTCTGGGTCTTCCTTTCCTGTGGTGGTCCTCATGAGAGCCAGTTTCATCATAGCACTTGATGGTTTTTACATCTGCACTTGAAGAAACTTTCAAAGTTCTTTAAATGTTCTGGATTGACTGACCTTCATGTCTTAAAGTAATGATGGACTGTAATTTCTCTTTGCTTATTTGAGCTGTTCTTGCCATAATATGGACTTGGTCTTTTACCAAATAGGGCTCTCTTCTGTATACCACCCCTACCTGGTCACAACACAAGTGATTGGCTCAAATGCATTAAGAAAGAAAGAAATTCCACAAATTAACTTTTAACAAGGCCCACCTGTTAATTGAAATGCATTCCAGGTAACTACCTCATGAAGCTGGTTGAGAGAATGCCAAGCGTGTGCAAACCTTCATCAAGGCAAAGGGTGGCTACTTTGAAGAATCTCAAATATAAAATATATTTTGATTTGTTTAACAGTTTTTTAGTTACTACATGATTCCATATGTTTTTTTCATAGTTTTGATGTCTTCACTATTATTCTTCAATTTGTGGTGATGACAGAGCTCAGACAATAAGGCATGTCAGAGTCAGACAGGAAGGAGTGGGGTCTCTGGCCATCCACACTGTGGCGTATCCACCCCAGTGTCGGCTTGGTAATGAATGCACCGCCCTCTCCCTTTAAAGACCCTTTAAAGAAAACTCTAGCCACATATATCTCTCTCTCTCTCTCTCTCTCTCTCTCTCTCTCTCTCTCTCTCTCTCTCTCTCTCTCTCTCTCTCTCTCTCTCTCTCTCTCTCTCTCTCTCTCTCTCTCTCTCTCTCTCTCTCTCTCTCTCTCTCTCTCTCTCTCTCTCTCAGAATTCACTTTCAATTCAATTTAAAGGCTTTATTTGCATGGGTGACATATGTTAACTTTGCCAAAGCAAGTGAACTAGAAAATAAACAATACAAGTCTGTCTGTCTGTCTGTCTGTCTGTCTGTCTGTCTGTCTGTCTGTCTGTCTGTGTCTCTCTCTCTCTCTTTCTCTCTCTCTCTCTCTCTCTCTCTCTCTCTCTCTCTCTCTCTCTCTCTCTCTCCCCTCAAACTCAAATGGAAGTAATTTACTGTGCTTTCCCATAAAGGCTCCTCCTACGCCTTACACACACACACACACACACACACACACACACACACACACACACACACACACACACACACACACACACACACACACACACACACACACACACACACACACACAGCTTCACATAGGATTTTATTGGTTTTATTGCATGTATTACAGTGAAATATTCTGTACTACAGTGAAATATTTAAATCATGCTTGTCCACCATAGTCTATGAGATATTGTGGTGTGACCTGGATGACTGTGCAGTTTGCAGTGATTTTCCACAATACTCACACTGACATGTTAAATTATCGCCACGCAGTGGTCAGTGTTGGTACAAAAAGCAAATAATTTCGATGGAACAATTTTATTCAATGCCCAGTAGATGGCAGTCCTTAGCTACTTAATTACATCAAAACTTCCACATCAGTGATCCTACCGAACCCAGTTTGGATATCTGTCCCAGAATGCTCAACACTGACTGAAAGGCTTCAACAACGCCAAAGGGAATTATGTATTCTATTGAACATGGTGCATTTACACAGTGTCGCAGCAGTCTAAGGCACTGCATCTTAGTGCTAGAGGCGTTACTACGGACCCTGGTTCAATTCCAGCCTGTATCACAACCGGCTGTGATTGAGAGTCCCGTAGGGCGGCACACAATTAGCCCAGCGTCATCTGGGTTAGGGTTTTGCCGGGGTAGGCCGTCATTGTAAATAAGAATTTGTTCTTAACTGACTTGCCTAGTTAAATAAAGGTTCAATAAAAACAAACAAATACATGTCTATACATGTTGTGTTGTGTTGTGTTGTGTTGTGTTGTGTTGGGTTGGGTTGGGTTGGGTTGGGTTGGGTTGTGTTGTGTTGTGTTGTGTTGTGTTGTGTTGTGTTGTGTTGTGTTGTGTTGTGTTGTGTTGTGTTGTGTTGGGTTGTGTTGTGTTGGGTTGGGTTGGGTTGTGTTGTGTTGTGTTGTGTTGTGTTGTGTTGTGTTGTGTTGGGTGGGTGGTTTGGGTTGTGTTGTGTTGTGTTGTGTTGTGTTGGGTTGGGTTGTGTTGGGTTGTGTTGGGTTGGGTTGTGTTGTGTTGTGTTGGGTTGGGTTGTGTTGTGTTGTGTTGGGTTGTGTAGGGTTGGGTTGTGTTGTGTTGTGTTGTGTTGGGTTGGGTTGTGTTGTGTTGGGTTGTGTTGTGTTGGGTTGTGTTGTGTTGTGTTGGGTTGTGTTGGGTTGTGTTGTGTTGTGTTGGGTTGTGTTGTGTTGTGTTGGGTTGTGTTGTGTTGGGTTGGGTTGTGTTGGGTTGGGTTGGGTTGTGTTGGGTTGGGTTGTGTTGGGTTGTGTTGTGTTGGGTTGTGTTGGGTTGTGTTGTGTTGTGTTGGGTTGGGTTGTGTTGTGTTGTGTTGGGTTGTGTTGGGTTGGGTTGGGTTGTGTTGGGTTGTGTTGGGTTGTGTTGTGTTGTGTTGGGTTGTGTTGTGTTGTGTTGGGTTGGGTTGTGTTGTGTTGTGTTGTGTTGGGTTGGGTTGTGTTGTGTTGTGTTGTGTTGGGTGAAGTACTTTCAGAGAGTGATGTATGCACTGCAGATGAAATGTGGGTACAATTTGATGGAATAATAGGACAGACTTTCTATGGAATCAAATGAAGAAAACTGCTAACAAGAACCAAACGAGAGAGTCCTGAGGGACTGCAACCCTACAGTAGCTATATTAACTAACTCCTCATATAAGAACCCAGCAATGGGTATTTTTGAACATGGAGAACATGTATTTTTGAACATCCAAGCCTGTATTTACCAGGGGTGGGCCTACTGGGTCACACAGGACAGAGCTACCACCAGCTCTCTGGCAGACACATTCCTGTTCTTCATTTTATTTATTTAACTAGGCAAGTCAGTTATTAAGAACAAATTCTTACTTACTTACTTACTTCAGAGCGACAGATTTTTACTTTGTCAGCTCAGGGATTGAATCCAGCAACCTTTCAGTTACTGACCCAATGCTCTAACCACTAGAATACCTGCCACCTCTTGATTTGTTGAGGATTGTTCAGAAGCACGCTTCAACCACGTAATAGAGATTTGATTCCTTTGGGACAGTGGTTAGTGCATGTTTTTATCGTGTGTTAACCTCTGGGCTCTGCACTTGTTGACCGTACACCTTTTTACACCAAAGATAAATCATGTAAATCTTGATATTTATAGGGGCCAGAGGAGGCTGATGGGAGGAGCTATAGGAGGATGGACTGGAATAAATGGAACGAAGTCAAACTGTAAAAAAGGCTGTCTTGCTCCTCTCCTCTCTACCTACTTCCCCTTACAGTCCCTTCAGTTTCTCTTGTTACCTTAGTTATCCCTCACCCATCATAGCCCTGCCATTCCCAACCAATCAGAGCACTTGGAAATGCACCCGCCCACTCAGGTCAGAGTGTTATCGTCGTCTGAATGGAGAAGACATCATGTTTCTGATGACTTTTTATTGTCGACAGTAACAGGAATGTCTGAACGTTGTGCGTGCATTGAAATAACCACAACAATAAGGTTCCAAGTCATTCAGATGACCAAAATCATAGAGATGTCTTCAAATGGAAACAGCTGTGTCTGTTTGTGAGCGTGTGTGTGTGTGGTGGTGACTATCAAGAGTACAGTGATGGGACTCAACATCATGTTCTAACCGGACAGCACTATAGTGGGCAGAACCTGACAAATCAGTTAGAAGTATATAGCGGGTGACGGTATTCACAGCCGACCGCTCAGACGGGTGAGGTCATACCAGACAACCGCTCAGACGGGTGAGGACCGCTCAGACGGGTGAGGTCATACCAGACAACCGCTCAGACGGGTGAGGTCATACCAGCCGACCGCTCAGACGGGTGAGGTCATACCAGCCGACCGCTCAGATGGGTGAGGTCATACCAGACAACCGCTCAGACGGGTGAGGTCATACCAGCCAACCTCTCAGACGGGTGAGGTCATACCAGATAACCTCTCAGACGGGTGAGGTCATACCAGACAACCTCCCAGACGGGTGAGGACATACCAGACAACCTCTCAGACGGGTGAGGTCATACAAGACAACCTCTCAGACTCTTGAGATCATACCAGCCGACCACTCAGACAGGTGAGGTTATACCAGCCGACCGCTCAGACTGGTAAGGTCATACCACCCAACCTCTCAGACGGGTGAGGGAATACCAGCCGACCGTTTCAACATGGTCCGTCTAGACGGATTTATTGACCAATAGTTTTTTACATGGTCTGTAATTTCTCCGGATTTAGCGACCAATAGTTTCTACACAAACACATTAAACATAAGGAAATCTGGTTCCATCCATTCCATTCCAGACATTACAATGAAATGTATTTGTAAAGCCCTTTTTACATAAGCAGATGTCACAAAGTGCTTCTACAGAAACATAGCCTAAAACCCCAAACAGCTGAAGAACCCTTATTGACTGTAGATAGCACAAAGTACAATACTGAAATGGCTGCAGAAAAGGCTGTCAAACTCTCACCATCCTCCTCTGTAGGGAGTATATAGGGATGCTAGTGTGACCCAAGCCACACACACACTCTCTCTCTAGCTCTCTGTCTCTCTCTCTCTCTCTCTGTCTCTCTCTCTCTCTCTCTCTCTCTCTCTCTCTCTCTCTCTCTCTCTCTCTCTCTCTCACACACACACACACACACACACTTACAGTATGACTTCAGCTTCAGGATCCTCCTCACAGTAATACAGCCTTACATAAAATGCCAACTAGTCAGTTTTTATTAGGGTCAGTCCCATTACAAAGTGACACGCTCTCCTAACAGATACCGTATATTAGTCAGCCTTTCAGTCAGGTGGCCTTAAGCCTGGGGCACAATACCATAGCTCTAGCCACTTCTGCAGTTTCACAGTCTTTTCTGCAGCCACTTCAGCACTGCACACTATTAGACAAAAAGGTGCTGTCTACAGTCAATAAGGGCTCTTCGGCGGTCTCCGTGGTAGAACCCTTTGAAGAACCCTTTTTGTTTCCATGTAGAACCCTTTTGGTTCCAGGTAGAAACCTTTTGGTTCCATGTAGAACCCTTTTGGTTCCAGGTAGAAACCTTTTGCTTCCATGTAGAACCCTTTTGGTTCCAGGTAGAAACCTTTTGGTTCCATGTAGAACCCTTTTGGTTCCAGGTAGAAACCTTTTGGTTCCATGTAGAATCCTTTTGGTTCCAGGTAGAACCCTTTTGGTTCCAGGTAGAAACCTTTTGGTTCCAGGTAGAAACCTTTTGGTTCCATGTAGAACCCTTTTGGTTCCAGGTAGAAACCTTTTGGTTCCATGTAGAACCCTTTTGGTTCCAGGTAGAAACCTTTTGGTTCCATGTAGAACCCTTTTGGTTCCATGTAGAACCCTTTTGGTTCCAGGTAGAAACCTTTTGGTTCCAGGTAGAAACCTTTTGGTTCCATGTAGAACCCTTTTGGTTCCATGTAGAACCCTTTTGGTTCCAGGTAGAAACCTTTTGGTTCCAGGTAGAAACCTTTTGGTTCCAGGTAGAAACCTTTTGGTTCCAGGTAGAAACCTTTTGGTTCCATGTAGAACCCTTTTGGTTCCAGGTAGAAACCTTTTGGTTCCAGTTAGAAACCTTTTCAAATAAAATCAGATTGTATTAGTCACATGCGTCGAATACAAATAGACATTACAGTGAAATGCTTGCTTACGAGCCCAACAATGCAGTTAAATAAATACAGATAAGAATAAGAAATAAAAGTAACAAGTTTTTATTATTTTTTACCTTTATTTAACTAGGCAAGTCAGTTAAGAACCAATTCTTATTTTCAATGACGGCCTAGGAACAGTGGGTTAACTGCCTGTTCAGGGGCAGAGCGACAGATTTGTACCTTGTCAGCTCGGGGGTTTGAATTTGCAACCTTCCGGTTACTAGTCCAACGCTTTAACCACTAGGCTACCCTGCCGCCCCAAGTAATTCAAGAGTAGCAGTAAAATAACAATAGCGAGACTATATACTGGGGGGTACCGGTACAGAGTCAATGTGCGGGGGCACCGGTTAGTTGAGCTGATATGTACATGTAGGTAGAGTTATTAAAGTGGCTATGCATAGATGATAACAACAGAGAGTAGCAGCGGTGTAAAAGGGGGGGGGGGGGGCAATACAAATAGTCTCGGTAGGCGTTTGATTATATGTTCAGGAGTCTTAATGCTTGGGGGTAGAAGCTGTTTAGAAGCCTCTTGGACCTAGACCTGGTGCTTCGGTACTGCTTGCCATGCGGTAGCAGAGAGAACAGTCTATGACTAGGGTGGCTGGAGTCTTTGACCATTTTTAGGGCCTTCCTCTGACACTGCCTGGTATAGAGGTCCTGGATGGCAGGAAGCTTGGCCCCAGTGATGTACTGGGCCATTCGCACTACCCTCTGTAGTGCCTTGCGGTCGGAGGCCGAGCAGTTGCCATACCAGGCAGTGATGCAACCAGATGGTTCTCGATGGTGCAGCTGTAGAACCTTTTGAGGATCTGAGTATACCAAATATTTTCAGTCTCCTGAGGGGGAATAGGTTTTGTCATGCCCTCTTCATGACTGTCTTGGTGTGTTTGGACCATGTTAGTTTGTTGGTGATGTGAACACCAAGGATCTTGAAGCTCTCAACCTGCTCCAATGCAGCCCCCTCGATGAGAATGAGGGCGTGCTTGGTCCTCTTTTTCCTGTAGTCCACAATCATCTCCTTTGTCTTGATCACGTTGAGGGAGAGGTTGTTGTCCTGGCATCACATGGCCAGGTCGCTGACCTCCTCCCTATAGGCTGTCAATTGCAGAGGGAGGTGTTTGGACCTAGGGTCCTTCAGTCCTTAGCTTATTGATGAGTTTTGAGGGCACTATGGTTTTGAACGCTGAGCTGTAGTCAATGAATAGCATTCTCACATACAGTAGGTGTTCCTTTTGTCCAGGTGGTCAAGGGCAGTGTGGAGTGCAATAGAGAATGCATCATCTGTGGATCTGTTGGGGCGGTATGCAAATTGGAGTGGGTCTAGGGTTTCTGGGATAATGGTGTTGATGTGAGCCATGACCAGCCTTTCAAAACACTTCATGGCTACAGATGTGAGTGCAATGGGTCGGTAGTCATCTAGGCAGGTTACCTTTGTGTTCTTGGGCACAGGCACTATGGTGGTCTGCTTAAAACATGTTGGTATTACAGACTCGGACAGGGAGAGGTTGAAAATGTCAGTGAAGACACTTTCCTGTTGGTCAGCGCATGCTCGCGGTACACATCCTGGTAATCCGCCTGGCCCTGTGGCCTTGTGAATGTTGACCTGTTTAAAGGTCTTACTCACATCGGCTGTGGAGAGTGTGATCACACAGTCTTCCGGAACAGCTGATGCTCTCATGCATGTTTCTGTGTTATTTGCTTCGAAGCGAGCATAGAAGTAGTTTAGTCGTCTGGGGAAAGGGTTCCATGTAGAATCCTCTGGGGAAAGAGTTCTAGCTGGAACCAAAAAGGGTTCTCCTATGGGGAAAGTCGAAGAATCCTTTTGGAACCCTTATAGCTTAGGTTATAACAGATCACCATAGGTTAGGCTATAACCGGTTATAATTTGCAACAACACCTCTATTATTAAATGAACTATAATTTCACACACACACACACACAAACAAATATACACACACACGTGATGGACATACAATGCACTCACACCATGCACGTGATAAAAAACACACTCAGTGAATCCTCCATAACACTTTTTGAATTTGTCAAATTTGCAATGCATTCACATTGCCCTTTGTGAAATAACAGGTTCCATGTTAATAACTTGCAAAGATAAAAAAAAATGACCAAATGAAGCATGCATGGTCTTATATAGTAGATGATTGTGACATTGTGGTGTGTGGTGTGTCTGTTCTGAGTTTTGGAGAGAGAGTGTGTGTGGGGGGGGGGGGGGGGAGCGGGGGGGGGTACAACAAGGGATCACGTATAAAAGGCTTCGCAGAGACACGTGAAAAGGGGGCCCCTTTCTCTGGAAGACACTATGGAAAAGAGAGGTATAAGCGGGGGATGTTCTCTTTCTTTATCTGTCTCTCTCTCGCTCTCTCCATCTCCCCTACAGTCTCTGCCTCATCCCCATTCAACACCAAATAGAGAGAAAGAAAGATACAAACACAGAAAGATAGAGAGAGATACAAAGAACGAGAGAGGAAGAAATTAAGATGTCTGTAGTGAATGTATGTAGTTATGTCCTTGAGCTGTTCAATGTTATTCTGTGTTATGTTTCATGTTTTGTGTGGACCACAGGAAGAGTAGCTGCTGCTTTTGCAACAGCTGATGGGGATCCTAATAAAATACCAAATACCAAATGCCAAAGAGAAAGAGAGGGTGTTGAGACCTCGTCCGATTGATATATTGCCTCTTTAGAATGCAGTGTGAGAGACAGGCCACTGACGAACCTACACTTTCACAGGTCATCCATTTGTCACAAACGCTAAGAGAATTTAACACACTCACTCCTGACACCATCACACACCATCACACAAACAAGCTCATGTATTCACACTCATATACACTGAGTATACAAAACATTAAGAACACCACCTCTTTCCATGAGATAAACTGACCAGGTAAATTCAGGTGAAAGATATGATCCTTTATTGATGTAACTTGTTAAATCCACTTCAATCAGTGTAGATGAAGGGGAGGAGACTGGCTAAAGAAGGATTTTTAAGCCTTGAGACAATTGAGACATGGATAAGTTTATGTGTGCCATTCAGAAGGTGAATGGGCAAGACAAAATATTGCCTTTGAACGGGGTATGGTAGTAGGTGCCAGGCGCACCGGTTTGTGTCAAGAACTGCTAAGCTGCTGGGTTTTTCATGTCACAATTTTCCCGAGTGCATCAAGAATGGTCCACCACTCAAAGGACATCCAGCCAACTGGACACGATAGCTAGTGATTTCAGAATGCTAAAATGCCTCATTCCCGTAACAACCAATTGATTGTTACTGAAACACAAAACAAATAATGTGAACGATTTCTAAGCATGTATTCCAGCACATAGCTTAGGACACAGCTTCCTAAACAGAACACCGCAGTGTAATTGTCATTTGGGCTTATTACTACACATAAATTGGGTCTGATAGTGACATTACATCTACCATTGGGTCTGATAGTGACATTACATCTACAATTGGGTCTGATAGTGACATTACATCTACCATTGGGTCTGATAGTGACATTACATCTACCATTGGGTCTGATAGTGACATTACATCTACCATTGGGTCTGATAGTGACATTACATCTACCATTGGGTCTGATAGTGACATTACATCTACCATTGGGTCTGATAGTGGCATTACATCTACCATTGGGTCTGACAGTGACATTACATCTACCATTGGGTCTGATAGTGACATTACATCTACCATTGGGTCTGATAGTGACATTACATCTACCATTGGGTCTGATAGTGACATTACATCTACCATTGGGTCTGATAGTGACATTACATCTACCATTGGGTCTGATAGTGACATTACATCTACCATTGGGTCTGATAGTGACATTACATCTACCATTGGGTCTGATAGTGACATTACATCTACCATTGGGTCTGATAGTGACATTACATCTACCATTGGGTCTGATAGTGACATTACATCTACCATTGGGTCTGATAGTGACATTACATCTACCATTGGGTCTGATAGTGACATTACATCTACCATTGGGTCTGATAGTGACATTACATCTACCATTGGGTCTGATAGTGACATTACATCTACCATTGGGTCTGATAGTGACATTAGAACTACCATTGGTTCTGCTAATGACATTACATCTACCATACGGTCCGATAGTGACATTACATCTACCATTGGGTCTGATAGTGACATTAGAACTACCATTGGTTCTGCTAGTGACATTACATCTTGTCACAGCCTTATCTGTTTCACCTGTGATTGTCTCCACCCCCCTCCAGGTGTTGCCCAGCTTCCCCATTATCCCCTGTGTATTTATACCTGTGTTCTCTGTGTGTCTATTGCTAGTTTTTTTGTTTCGTCAAGCCTACCAGCTTTTTTCCCTCTGTTCCCGTCTCTCGATTGTTCCTGTTTTCTAGTTTTTTACCTTTTCTGCCTGCCCTGACCCTGAGCCTGCCTCTGCCGTCCTGTACCTTTGCCCCACCTATCTGGATTACTGACCTATGCCTACCCTGAACCTGATTCTGCCTGCCGTCCTGTACCTTTGCCCCACCTATCTGGATTACTGACCCCTGCCTGCCCTGAACCTGATCCTGCCTGTCGTCCTGTACCTTTGCCTCACCTATCTGGATTACTGACCCCTGCCTGCCCTTGACCTGTCTTTTGCTTTCCCCTGCTGGAGTAATAAATGGTTGTTTATTCGATGTGGTCTGCATCTGGGTCTTACCTGAAATGTGATATATCTATCATTGGGTCTGCTAGTGACATGACATCTACCATTGGGTCTGCTACAGTAGTGACATGTCATCTACCATCGGGTCTGCTAGTGACATGTCATCTACCATTGGGTCTGCTAGTGACATGTCATCTACCATTGGGTCTGCTACAGTAGTGACATTACATCTACCATTGGGTCTGCTACAGTAGTTACATTACATCTACCATTGGGTCTGCTAGTGACATGCCATCTACCATTGGGTCTGCTACAATAGTGACATTACATCTACCATTGGGTCAGCTACAGTAGTGACATTACATCTACCATTGGGTCTGCTACAGTAGTGACATGTCATCTACCATCGGGTCTGCTACAGTAGTGACATGTCATCTACCATTGGGTCTGCTAGTGACATTACATCTACCATTGGGTCTGCTACAGTAGTGACATGTCATCTACCACTGGGTCTGCTACAGTAGTGACATTACATCTACCATTGGGTCTGCTACAGTAGTGACATTACATCTACCATTGGGTCTGCTACAGTAGTGACATTACATCTACCATTGGGTCTGCCACAATAGTGACATTACATCTACCACTGGGTCTGCTAGTGACATTACATCTACCATTGGGTCTGCTACAGTAGTGGCATTACATCTACCATTGGGTCTGCTACAGTAGTGACATTACATCTACCATTGGGTATGCTAGTGACATTACATCTACCATTGGGTCAGCTACAGTAGTGACATTACATCTACCATTGGGTCTGCTACAATAGTGACATTACATCTACCATTGGGTCTGCTAGTGACATTACATCTACCATTGGGTCTGCTAGTGACATTACATCTACCATTGGGTCTGCTACAGTAGTGACATTACATCTACCATTGGGTCTGCTACAGTAGTGACATGACATCTACCATTGGGTCTGCTAGTGACATTACATCTACCATTGGGTCTGCTAGTGACATTACATCTACCATTGGGTCTGCTACAATAGTGACATTACATCTACCATTGGGTCTGCTACAATAGTGACATTACATCTACCATTGGGTCTGCTAGTGACATTACATCTACCATTGGGGCTGCTACAATAGTGACATTACATCTACCATTGGGTCTGCTACAAAAGTGACATTACATATACCATTGGGTCTGCTACAGTAGTGACATTACATCTACCATTTGGTCTGCTACAGTAGTGACATTACATCTACCATTGGGTCTGCTACAGTAGTGACATTACATCTACCATTGGGTCTGCTACAGTAGTGACATTACATCCACCATTGGGTCTGCTACAGTAGTGACATTACATCTACCATTGGGTCTGCTACAGTAGTGACATTACATCTACCATTGGGTCTGCTACAGTAGTGACATTACATCTACCATTGGGTCTGCTACAGTAGTGACATTACATCTACCATTGGGTCTGCTACAGTAGTGACATTATGTGTACCATTTCAGGGTAGGACAGTAGAAATCCACACGCTTAGTGGGTGAGTGGCAAATCCTGTATGTTTGGGCCCTATTTTACAATGAATGAGATACAAAGACATGTATGATAATATGTACTGTTAAAAAATGCACTCCAATTGAATTAATAATGTTTATTTACGTGTGTTTATAAATGAACTAGAACTAACCCGTAAAGCATTAAAGCTAGATTGTAGTGTAGACAAAAAACAGGGCCACAGATAATGAATCAGTGTGACAGCAAACTAACATTAAATCAGCAGCAAACACAAATGAAGCAGCCTGGAGAGGAATGGGAGGGGAAGACGTGCGTTCTGTACCACACTATGCCATGCTTGGATGAGCATGTAGGCCAAGCCAACAACAATGCATAATACACCCTCCGGTGATAGGGCATGGACACACCAATTCACAAACTTGCGCAGGCACACGCACACACACCAGCACACTTGTACGCACATACACACTTGGCGATGGGGTGTGAAATGGTTTCTGCGGCTGGCATACACACTTGGCGATGGGGTGTGGATTGGTTTCTGCTCATATCTAGAGACGCTGTTTCACCAGTGTGACAGGGCGGGCTCTATCCCCAGAGGAATCAGCCATGTCTCACTCTAGTGTGCCTATGGTCAATTCATAATGAATCAACTGGTTTCTCAACAGCTATTGTTGATTTGTGTTTCCGTAGTTTATTCTGTATTTTGAGAAGAGAAAGCAAGTATGAAATGTATCTTAACTATTCCTCTGTTGGTGTGAGTGCTATTTCTGTTGGTGTGAGTGCTATTCATTACGGATGTCTATCTAGAATGGCCTGGCAATCAAAAAAGCATTCAACGTAGAACCTGAAATTGAGGTTGCATGCTGCAGCATGCATAACCTTCGTGCTTGATCCAAAAAGCGTTGAATCTGCATTGTCAATGTCAGCTCCATCTGAAACCAAACCATTTTCATAGAGTACAATTATTTAGTAATCAATTAATCATGATCTTTAAATGAATCCACGGTTATTTGAATCAGGTGTATGTTAACGCTGGGCTGAAACAAAAGCCTGCACTTTAAGGCTCTCCAGGATCGGAGTTAATGGCTGCCATCCCCGACACACATTTAAGATCTTATTCCCGTTCCCCATCCATCACTCTGGTCTCTCTCCAAGCACTCTGGATGTCATTCTACAGCAGATGCATAAACCAAAGGATGTCAAGGAATGATCACTGAAAAGCGAGAGGAAAGTCATCACATATTCCTATTTCCTACCCCCCTCAGTTCAACATGATCACCACAATTAGAAGACATCTGCTGTGAATCCAGATATATGTGTGTGTGTGTGTGTATGTGTGTGTGTGTGTATGTGTGTGTGTGTGTGTGTGTGTTTGTATGTGTGTGTGTGTGTGTATGTGTGTGTGTGTATGTGTGTGTGTGTGTGTGTGTGTGTGTGTGTGTGTGTGTGTGTGTGTGTGTGTGTGTGTGTGTGTGTGTGTGTGTGTGTGTGTGTGTGTGTGTGTGTGTGTGCATATGTAATCAGGCGGTTACTAGCAGCATTAACCGGGTCCCCCTCTGTGTTGGGTCTCCTCCTGACGGGAAACATTCCATTACAATATAGTGAAAACCAACAGGAAGTAGCCATCTTGGTAAGGATCCGAGGGATTCTGTGCTCTCAGTACATCTACACCGAGTGCACCAAACATTAGGAACACCTAAAGGAATACTGCGAAGAATGTGGCAAAGCAATGAACTTTGTGGCCTGAAGACAAAGTGTTATGTTTGGGGCAAACCCAATACAACACATTACTGAGTACCACTCTCCATATTTCCAAGCTTAGTGGTGGCTGCATCATGTTATTTGTATTTTTTTATTTTTTTTATTTCACCTTTATTTAACCAGGTAGGCTAGTTGAGAACACCTTTATTTAACCAGGTAGGCTAGTTGAGAACACCTTTATTTAACCAGGTAGGCTAGTTGAGAACACCTTTATTTAACCAGGTAGGCTAGTTGAGAACACCTTTATTTAACCAGATAGGCTAGTTGAGAACACCTTTATTTAACCAGGTAGGCTAGTTGAGAACACCTTTATTTAACCAGGTAGGCTAGTTGAGAACACCTTTATTTAACCAGATAGGCTAGTTGAGAACAAGTACTCATTTACAACTGTGACCTGGCCAAGATAAAGCATAGCAATTCGACACATACAACAACACAGAGTTACACATGGAATAAACAAACATACAGTCAATAATACAGTAGAAAAAAGTATATATACAGTGTGTGCAAATGAGGTAGGATAAGGGAGGTATGGCAATAAATAGGCCATGGTGGCGAAGTAATTACAATATGTAATTACAATATATAATTACAATAAAACACTGGAATGGTAAATGTGCAGAAGGTGAATGTGCAAGTAGAGATACTGGGGTGCAAAGGAGCAAGATAAATAATTAAAAACAGTATGGGGATGAGGTAGTTGGATGGGCTATTTACAGATGGGCTATGTACAGGTGCAGTGATCTGTGAGCTGCTGTGACAGCTGGTGCTTAAAGCTAGTGAGGGAGCTTTTGTTGTGAAATAGGAAGCCGATTCTAGATTTCATTTTGGATTGGAGATGCTTAATGTGAGTCTGGAAAGAGAGTACACAGTCTAACCAGACACCTAGGTATTTGTAGTTGTCCACATATTCTAAGTCAGAACCGTCCAGAGTAGTGATGCTGGACGGGCGGGCGGGCAGGTGTGGGCAGCGATCGGTTGAATAGCATGCATTTAGTTTTACTTGCATTTTAGAGTAGTTGGCATTGAAGCTCATCTGGAGGTTAGTTAACACAATGTCCAAAGAAGGGCCCGAGGTATACAGAATGGTGTCGTCTGCGTAGAGGTGGATCAGAGAATCACCAGCAGCAAGAGCGACATCATTGATGTATACAGAGAAGAGAGTCGGCCAGAGAATTGAACCCTGTGGCACCCCCATAGAGACTTCCAGAGGTCTGGACAAGAGGCCCTCCGATTTGACACACTAAACTCTATCAGAGAAGTAGTTGGTGAACCAGGCGAGGCAATCATTTGAGAAACCAAGGCTGTTGAGTCTGCCGATAAGAATGTGGTGATTGACAGAGTCGAAAACCTTGGCCAGGTCGATGAATACGGCTTCACAGTGAAGTCTCTTATCGATGGCAGTTATGAAATTGTTTAGGATCTTGAGCGTGGCTGAGGTGCACCCATGACCAGCTCTGAAACCAGATTGCATAGCGGAGAAGCTACGGTGGGATTTGAAATAGTTGGTCATCTGTTTGTTAACTTGGCTTTCGAAGACCTTAGAAAGGCAGGGTAGGATAGATATAGGTCTCTAGCAGTTTGGGTCTAGAGTGTCTTCCCCTTTGAAGAGGGGGACGACCGTGGCAGCTTTCCAATCTTTGGGAATCTCAGACGATACGAAAGAGAGGTTGAACAGGCTAGTAATAGGGGTGGCAACAATTTGGCAGATAATTTTAGAAATAGAGGGTCCAGATTGTCTAGCCCGACTGATTTGTAGGGGTCCAGATTTTGCAGCTCTTTCAGAATATCAGCTATCTGGATTTGGGTGAAGGAGAAATGGGGGAGGCTTGGACGAGTTGCTGTGGGGGGTGCAGGGCTGTTGATTGGGATAGTGGTAGCCAGGTGGAAAGCATGGCCAGCCGTAGAAAAATGCTTATTGAAATTCTCAATTATAGTGGATTTATAGGTGGTGACAGTGTTTCCTAGCCTCAGTGCAGTGGGCAGCTAGGAGAAGGTGCTCTTATTCTCCATGGACTTTACAGTGTCCCAGAACTTTTTTGAGTTTGTGCTACAGGATGAAAAATCTGCTTGAAAAAGCTAGCCTTAACTTTCCTACCTGCCTGTGTATATTGGTTCCTGACTTCCCTGAAAAGTTGCATATCACGGGGGCTATTCGATGCTATTGCAGAACGCCACAGGATGTTTTTGTGCTGGTCAAGGGCAGTCAGGTCTGGAGAGAACCAAGGGCTATATCTGTTCCTGGTTCTACATATTTTGAACGGGGAATGCTTATTT
>NC_092174.1:37754309-37761809 GCF_045791955.1 Oncorhynchus clarkii lewisi
TTACAGGCCTTTCTCATCTTTTTAAGTTGGAAAACTTGCACAATTGGTGGCTGACTAAATACTTTTCTGCCACACTGTATATTCTCCATTCTATCAATACATCATATATTATCCATTCTATCAATACATCATATATTATCCATTCTATCAATACATCATATATTATCCATTCTATGTTTTCATTCTATCAATACATCATATATTATCCATTCTATGTTTTCATTCTATCAATATATCATATATTATCCATTCTATGTTTTCATTCTATCAATATATCATATATTCTCCATTCTATGTTTTCATTCTATCAATACATCATATATTATGCATTCTATGTTTTCATTCTATCAATATATCATATATTCTCCATTCTGTTTCCATTCTATCAATATATCATATATGCTCCCTTATATGTTTCCATTCTATCAATATATCATATATTCTCCATTCTGTTTCCATTCTATCAATATATCATATATGCTCCCTTATATGTTTCCATTCTATCAATATATCATATATGCTCCCTTATATGTTTCCATTCTATCAATATATCATATATGCTCCCTTATATGTTTCCATTCTATCAATATATCATATATGCTCCCTTATATGTTTCCATTCTATCAATATATCATATATGCTCCATTATATGTTTCCATTCAATCAATATAGCTTCATTACCCCACCCCATTTTTCTCCACGAATTATTTATCCACTATGTCCCCCTCCCTCCGCCTTCCCCCCTGCTCGTCCAATGAAACCCAGATATTTCATCCCACTATAGTGTCCTAGCCAACCAGGACAGTCCTAGTGTACCATGTGACCTGAATTCCCTCCCTCTTGTCTCAACACAGATGGGGTGGACTTCGATTCAGACGTGGGCAGCACAGAGAGATTCAACGCGATGGGATGCGGTGAGAATGCCACTGTGGCAGTCTTCAAGGATTCCGTCTACAGTTGAAAAAATTGATGCTCATTATCAAATAACACCGTTTTTTTTATTATGAGCTTTAATCCTGCCTCTTTGCAGGAATGGAAATGATTCGTAAGTATAGCAATAATTTATTTGGTGCCTAAATTATTCCGTTTTTGTTTATGTTCAAGGAAATTAATATGCATGTTTCGATTGAAAAAGAAAAGGAAAAACATATTCAAAATGATGTAGTATATTTTATATTTGTTTATAAACCCCCCAAAATAATATAACCCATTGTATGCTATTGTTTACCATGGATGCAGAATAGTTTGGGTTTGCTCACCTTCTCTGAATTAGACTACAATTGTATTGAGAAAAAATAGTATCAATACAATTAAACTATCCATTGATATGATTTAACCGGTAACCGGTGGGGAAACTCGTTGGTTTAGCACTTCCTTTAATAAATTAATAAGTGCGCTAAACTCAAGAAGGGTACGTATCCGCCCGCCCGTCTGGGATCGGCACGCTCGAGCTCCTATTATTGGTGGCTGTAAAGAACATCTCTAAATTACATCAGCGCACGTGAATCCTTCCAACCTGCCTAAAGAAAATGTGTTTTTCTGAGAGTATGGAGCATATGCTACCTAGTCTAAATGTCAGAATAATTGTTCACTATCTAGCATATTTTATAAAGATTATTTCTGGCATATCTGCGCACATCGGACAATGCCATTTTTACGGAAAGTTCCGGATCAGCCTATAGGCCTATATGTGAAAGTTTTTCTCTTTCTGTTTGGGTTGAATGTAATCCAAGAAATCAATGCATTTAAACTTCAACCTTTGTTTCTATATTTTTATCGTCTCAAAGTACGGGTTGCAATTGCAGGAGAAGCCGCAGCATTTTAATCAGGGTGTGAACCCTGGAACCAGTCAGATTAAACCTGTCTGGCACAGTGGGCATTGGATTTAAAGTAGCCATAAAATCAATAACCTAAACTAGAGTTTATCAGGGATATAATGAATCAAACCTAAAGAGAGCCTCATGGTCTGGACAATGGGGTCTACACCATCTTTGTTTATGTCAGTACACCTCCACCGACCAAACATAGCCCAGCCGAGTCGAGAGACACCTGAATCCCAGACTAACGATCAACAGAGCCTTCCTCCCTCCGTGTGTCTGAAAGCAGTGTCTACCGTGTACCCCTCCCCCATTACCGCACAGTCACAGCTCCGCACGCAATGTTCTCTAGCTGGCGCGTCGAGTTGTCAATGGAACAGGGCGCGGAACGGTGGCGCTGCGGGCACACCTGCGCAGACTCAGTCAGGTCCTCATATAAAATCATGTGGTCAGAGTTAGATCAAATCAAAGAAGAGCCTTCGGGTAGCATAAGACACTGTCATGAATGATTGCAGTTGACAAATTGCTCACTCACAAGGAGGAGAGCTTGTCCCTGAAGCTTTTGAGATTGGAGGACAGATAGGACCCATGTTGCGCACTAATTGCGGGATTTTAACTGATATGCTACGGGTTATCAGGCTACCGTTCTGTTAACATCTGTCTGTAATCGCTTTAAAATGCTGATAGAAATGAAGAAATTGTATTTTATTTAAATGTTATATAAATACTTTCCAATCCATTAATGTCTCAGAAATGTGAATTTTAAGCTATAAATCTGGACTTAAATTAAATATTTAGATGCATTTTCTATCTGAAAGAAACCCCATGGCTCCAGACTACCTCACTGCCTACCATGCTGGATGCTGAGGCTCCTCCTCTCTCTCTTTATCTCTCTCTCTCTCTGCCTGCATTCACAGTGCCAAGCCCCAAAGTGCCTTAAGGTTAATGAGGCAATCTTCATAAATTCTTTTGCCATCTGGAGATGCTTCGTGGCAGCAAGATCCTGTAATGTGAAGAATGTTTGCACAGAGTGCCCAAACTTTTATGAACAAATTCACGCATGCCAATATCTTTTTTGTTTGTTGTAATGGCTATTCTATTGATGACAGCATGCTACAAATAATGACAATTATGGAGTATTTTTAGCAGTAGGTAAGCATAGTACAGAATAGTACACAAATGCTGTCTATTACTACGTGCAGTGGTGGTGGTGGTGTTACGGTCATTAGGATTTAGGCTCTCCTCACAGGGCTAAATTACACTTAATTAATTTTAGCATCCTCTGTTGTCTGCCCAGGAACGACAGAACAGGACATCCTAATCATTCAAGATGTAGAGGAGGAGTGTGCGTGTGTGTGTGTGTGTATGTGTGTGTGTGTGTGTGTGTGTGTGTGTGTGTGTGTGTGTGTGTGTGTGTGTGTGTGTGTGTGTGTGTGTGTGAGTGTGTGAGTGAGTGAGTGAGTGAGTGAGTGAGTGAGTGAGTGAGTGAGTGAGTGAGTGCCTGTGGATCTGCCAATATGAGGGGGAGGTAGCTTTGCGTTGGGAGGAAATGGTTTTAAACAGGCAGGATATTTTATATAAAAGGGTTACATTTGAAATTTGGATGAAATAACCCCATTCTGTCTTTCTACTGAAGAGGAGGGGGGATGAGGGGGAGGCAGATGTGTTCTGGCTTATCTCTTCCACCTGTGGCAAATGATGGATCAACATAATTTCTTCTCACTGGAGGGAGTGCACAGTATATAGGCCCAGTATGTGTCCTTGGTTGGAATGGACCTTCTCTAGTCACAACAGTAGAAAACTGGAATGGGCCTTCTCTAGTCACAACAGTAGAGAACTGGAATGGGCCTTCTCTAGTCACAACAGTAGAGAACTGGAATGGGCATTCTCTAGTCACAACAGTAGAGAACTGGAATGGGCCTTCTCTAGTTACAACAGTAGAGAACTGGAATAGGCCTTCTCTAGTCACAACAGTAGAGAACTGGAATGGGCATTCTCTAGTCACAACAGTAGAGAACTGGAATGGGCCTTCTCTAGTCACAACAGTAGAGAACTGGAATGGGCATTCTCTAGTCACAACAGTAGAGAACTGGAATGGGCATTCTCTAATCACAACAGTAGAGAACTGGAATGGGCCTTCTCTAGTCACAACAGTAGAGAAATGGAATGGGCCTTCTCTAGTCACAACAGTAGAGAACTGGAATGGGCATTCTCTAGTCACAACAGTAGAGAACTGGAATGGGCATTCTCTAATCACAACAGTAGAGAACTGGAATGGGCCTTCTCTAGTCACAACAGTAGAGAAATGGAATGGGCCTTCTCTAGTCACAACAGTAGAGAACTGGAATGGGCATTCTCTAGTCACAACAGTAGAGAACTGGAATGGGCCTTCTCTAGTCACAACAGTAGAGAACTGGAATGGGCATTCTCTAGTCACAACAGTAGAGAACTGGAATGGGCATTCTCTAGTCACAACAGTAGAGAACTGGAATGGGCCTTCTCTAGTCACAACAGTAGAGAACTGGAATGGGCCTTCTCTAGTCACAACAGTAGAAAACTGGAATGGGCATTCTCTAGTCACAACAGTAGAGAACTGGAATGGGCCTTCTCTAGTCACAACAGTAGAGAACTGGAATGGGCCTTCTCTAGTCACAACAGTAGAGAACTGGAATGGGCATTCTCTAATCACAACAGTAGAGAACTAGAATGGGCCTTCTCTAGTCACAACAGTAGAGAACTGGAATGGGCCTTCTCTAGTCACAACAGTAGAGAACTGTAATGGGCATTCTCTAGTCACAACAGTAGAGAACTGGAATGGGCCTTCTCTAGTCACAACAGTAGAGAACTGGAATGGGCCTTCTCTAGTCACAACAGTAGAGAACTGGAATGGGCATTCTCTAGTCACAACAGTAGAGAACTGTAATGGGCATTCTCTAGTCACAACAGTAGAGAACTGGAATGGGCATTCTCTAGTCACAACAGTAGAGAACTGGAATGGGCATTCTCTAGTCACAACAGTAGAGAACTGGAATGGGCCTTCTCTAGTCACAACAGTAGAGAACTGGAATGGGCATTCTCTAGTCACAACAGTAGAGAACTGGAATGGGCATTCTCTAGTCACAACAGTAGAGAACTGGAATGGGCCTTCTCTAGTCACAACAGTAGAGAACTGGAATGGGCATTCTCTAGTCACAACAGTAGAGAACTGGAATGGGCATTCTCTAGTCACAACAGTAGAGAACTGGAATGGGCCTTCTCTAGTCACAACAGTAGAGAACTGGAATGGGCATTCTCTAGTCACAACAGTAGAGAACTGGAATGGGCATTCTCTAGTCACAACAGTAGAGAACTGGAATGGGCCTTCTCTAGTCACAACAGTAGAGAACTGGAATGGGCATTCTCTAGTCACAACAGTAGAGAACTGGAATGGGCATTCTCTAGTCACAACAGTAGAGAACTGGAATGGGCCTTCTCTAGTCACAACAGTAGAGAACTGGAATGGGCATTCTCTAGTCACAACAGTAGAGAACTGGAATGGGCATTCTCTAGTCACAACAGTAGAGAACTGGAATGGGCCTTCTCTAGTCACAACAATAGAGAACTGGAATGGGCATTCTCTAGTCACAACAGTAGAGAACTGGAATGGGCCTTCTCTAGTCACAACAGTAGAGAACTGGAATGGGCATTCTCTAGTCACAACAGTAGAGAACTGGAATGGGCCTTCTCTAGTCACAACAGTAGAGAACTGGAATGGACCTTCTCTAGTCACAACAGTAGAGAACTGGAATGGGCCTTCTCTAGTCACAACAGTAGAGAACTGGAATGGGCATTCTCTAGTCACAACAGTAGAGAACTGGAATGGGCCTTCTCTAGTCACAACAGTAGAGAACTGGAATGGGCATTCTCTAGTCACAACAGTAGAGAACTGGAATGGGCCTTCTCTAGTCACAACAGTAGAGAACTGGAATGGGCATTCTCTAGTCACAACAGTAGAGAACTGGAATGGGCCTTCTCTAGTCACAACAGTAGAGAACTGGAATGGACCTTCTCTAGTCACAACAGTAGAGAACTGGAATGGGCCTTCTCTAGTCACAACAGTAGAGAACTGGAATGGGCATTCTCTAGTCACAACAGTAGAGAACTGGAATGGGCATTCTCTAGTCACAACAGTAGAGAACTGGAATGGGCCTTCTCTAGTCACAACAGTAGAGAACTGGAATGGGCATTCTCTAGTCACAACAGTAGAGAAATGGAATGGGCATTCTCTAGTCACAACAGTAGAGAACTGGAATGGGCCTTCTCTAGTCACAACAGTAGAGAACTGGAATGGGCATTCTCTAGTCACAACAGTAGAGAACTGGAATGGGCATTCTCTAGTCACAACAGTAGAGAACTGGAATGGGCATTCTCTAGTCACAACAGTAGAGAACTGGAATGGGCATTCTCTAGTCACAACAGTAGAGAACTGGAATGGGCATTCTCTAGTCACAACAGTAGAGAACTGGAATGGGCATTCTCTAGTCACAACAGTAGAGAACTGGAATGGGCATTCTCTAGTCACAACAGTAGAGAACTGGAATGGGCCTTCTCTAGTCACAACAGTAGAGAACTGGAATGGGCCTTCTCTAGTCACAACAGTAGAGAACTGGAATGGGCATTCTCTAGTCACAACAGTAGAGAACTGGAATGGGCATTCTCTAGTCACAACAGTAGAGAACTGGAATGGGCATTCTCTAGTCACAACAGTAGAGAACTGGAATGGGCCTTCTCTAGTCACAACAGTAGAGAAATGGAATGGGCCTTCTCTAGTCACAACAGTAGAAAACTGGAATGGGCATTCTCTAGTCACAACAGCAAGAGTAGAGAACTGGAATGGGCATTCTCTAGTCACAACAGCAAGAGTAGAAAACTGGAATGGGCATTCTCTAGTCTCAACAGCAAGAGTAGAGAACTGGAATGGGCATTCTCTAGTCACAACAGCAAGAGTAGAAAACTGGAATGGGCATTCTCTAGTCACAACAGCAAGAGTAGAGAACTGGAATGGGCATTCTCTAGTCACAACAGCAAGAGTAGAAAACTGGAATGGGCATTCTCTAGTCACAACAGCAAGAGTAGAGAACTGAGGGAATTTGACAGGCTGAGACAGTCCATCAAACTGTCAATGAATATTCAGAATTAATATAAACCCTTTTATTTTTAGGAAAAGTACATCCTTATCCAGATGACTGTCATCTATAATGTTTTGGATAGAATCACATCAAAACAGCTGAACTACATAGATTAATTAATTATATCTTGAAAAACATTTTTTTTTTTGTCATCAATTTCATGAGGCCTTATATACTTTCAGTGCAGTTTTAATTTGCTAACGTGCTCATGCTAGTCATCAATTGCTTCACCAGCACATGATCACATTATTGAAGACATCCCCCTCCTTACCCCACGTGCCCCTGCGTCTGTCCACAGGAAGGATATGAAACACACACTTCCTTCTCGTTGGGCTTTCTACCCCAAACCGAATCATTTAAACATAAGATCAAATTTGTCATCCACCGTCGCCTAGTCACCTGTCATCTGGATGAGATAGAAAAACAACAGGAAGCTCCATGGAGAATAATGTACTGTACTCATCTCTACCTCCAGCATTGGAGCAGTCAGAGGCAATGAGCTGGTCTCATCCTTT